>NC_061060.1:7175860-7395781 GCF_021917145.1 Hypomesus transpacificus
ACATTTAAACTTAAGCACACACGCCATGACTACCAGCACATCTACATTAACAGACACAGACAAAAAGACACACACACACATTTGTCTTTGAGCAGGCTAAGTACACTGTTGGATAATTGTTTGGCAGACACACCACTTCATCACCAGCCAATAGTGTGTGGTACCATTAAAGAGGGGGGGGGGCGAGCATGGAGGGAGAGAGAGGAGATAGGGAGGGAAGCAGGAGAACGGGGGAGGGGAGCACAGAGAAGGTGGCGGGGGGGGGGGAGCAGCAAGAGAAGGTGGGGGGGGGGGGGGGGGTAGTAGAAGACAAGGCTGAAATGATGCATGTCCTTTATATTAGGAATCAACTTACAGGTGGAACAGAAACGCTGAGTGACGTGTGAGTGTGTGTGTGTGTGGGTGGGGTGTTAATTCTGTCGCTCTCCTTGGTTTCTGCTCATCAGCAATTCAGCCAGTGAATAATCACTGACTCTGCCCCTGGATCTGAGAACATAATTAATACTGCTATTATTAGTGGGCGGAAACTGACCTGTCAGTCATCCCAGCCCACAAACAGAATGGCATGTTTATTTTCATGTCCTGTTGCTATGACGATGAAGGGATGTGTGGGATGAGAGCAGAATAGCATGGAAGAATGTGAACACCCTTGACCACTTCCTGTGTAACAGTGCTTTCAGTTAACACACAGAAACATACGCTGACACTTACACTTACCACACATACACACATACATACATTACATACATACAAACCAAATCAAATGAATTCATCCATGTTAAGTGATAATGTGAAGGACTCCTATATTATTATTAGAGTAATTCCCTAATGGGAAATTGGGATTATGCTAATTCACAACATGCCTATAACCCCCAGGCATTCCCTCGGTTATAATTCCCGCGTCTCCAAGACATGATGAACAATGTGCCGAGTGTATGAGGCCCACAGTTCAGGTCAGATTAAACGGTGTAACTCAGATAAGCAGGAAGAGAAGGAGAGATTGGGCACTATAATCCCATTATCTGATGCCATTATGAAACAAAGGCAACTTCCTCTCTCGAACCTGACACAGATCGCTCCGTGATCTGCCACCAGCACTCACTAATGTGTGTGTTTACCAAACGGAAGGAATGGTTTTAAGCTAAGGTAACAATGGGGGTTATACAAACACAAATGATCTGATTTCAGGAAGAAAAAACGGTCGAGAAAGAGAGGAGGTATATTAGAACGATGCGAGAGGAGACGCCAGGAGAGAGGGAGGTAGGAACAGAGGAGAGCAGGGTAAAAAGAGACGGACTGTGGAGGAGAGGAGAGAAAGGAGGGCTGCTTCAGATTCTACCCGTATCAGGGAGTTTACGGAAGCTTACACATTAACCCCGGAGTAGAACTATTCCCTCTTTCTTTGGCTTGTCTCCCTCCCCTCACATACACACACACACCATCTCCACACACACATGGGGGCACACACAAAAGCTGACCATCGAGGCTTTCTCTTTTCCCCTTACAATCCCATCCATACACCACGTACGCACAGCAGCTGGCTTCTTACCTTCCGTCACATAGTTGTGGTGTCCTGAGGAAGCTGTGGTTCAGTGTTTGGGTGTCAGTGTCCTCGCCCATTCGGCAGGGCTGCGCCGTGGCGCCCGTCCTGGAGGGGGCAGCGTAGATCCGTGGGGGGTGTCCCGGCCAGCGCAGCGCCCCATACTGCCCAACGCCTCAGCACAGGGGCGCAGAGCAAAGCATCCTGGGGACAAGGGGCCCGGGCAGGAGAAGGGAGAGAGGGGTGGGGGGGGGGGGGGTGGACAGAGACGCAGACCTCTGTGAGCCGGGCGACGCGAAACGCACACCCTCACCCGCTCTGGGAAGCCCGCACGGCCAGAGGTTCACACGCTCCCTCGCTCTCATCTCACAGCCACACACGCACTCGGAGGTTGGAAAAAACGCTGCTTCGCTTCCACCTCGATGTTCCCGGGAGGAGGGGGAGGGGGAGGACGAGGCCAGCCCCGGTCTCTGAATCTGCAGTGCTGCTCCTCCTGCGCTGGTGATCACACACACACACACTCACCACCCAGTCCGCACTTGGCCCGCACCTCCAAACCCCACCACTGTCTCTGGTCAGGTCCACGGACTGGGCCTATCTCCATGGAGAGTCTCCCCCTCTCTAGATGACGGATGCCCGTTGTTGTGGTTCCGAGGGGATGAGGAATAAATCCTGCTGGCCGGTGCTGCAGTACGAGAGCTGCCCCGTATGTGTGTGTGTGTTGTGTGTCGAGTGCTGTGTGTGAGAATGAGAAGAGAGAGGTAGGGGTGAGGGCAACTGGAGGTAGAGAGAGGGGGAGGGGAGTGTGAGAGAGAGAGGACAGAGAGAGGGAGAGAGAGAGAGGGAAAGAGGGGGAGGGTCTATCCTGCTGTTGTGGTACTTGCTGCGAGACATCAGACAAGGCTTCCTCCCTGCCCGGCCAATCAGAGATGAGCACCTCGATCTGCATGGCCACTGACTGCATAGGTGATTAAAGAGAGAGATGGAGAGAGGGAGAGACCGACAGGGACAGGAGGGAGCGAGAGAGAGGGCTTATTGGGAGAGAAAGAGAGAGACTGAAAGCGTGAGATTGTAGGAGGGAAAGCGAGAGATTTTGAGGATGGAAAAAGGATAGAAAGATAACGGAGGAGAGAGAGAGAGAGAGAGAGAGAGGGAGGGAGGGAACCGAGAGTGTGCTCCACCAGTTCATGTGAGCGGAGTTGAAATACAGCTGAACCATGACACATATGGCTCCAGGATTTACTGGAAGCTGTACCCTACAAGCTATCTCTCTCTTTCTGTTGCTCTCCCGCTCTCTCACAAAACACGCGCACAATGTATAATATGTGAAAGGCACAGAGCAGCTAAAAGAGGGGAAGATTGGAAGGAGTTGGGATCCAGCGAGGGAGGGAGGCAAGGTGAGAGACACACATAGAGACAGAGAGACAGAGAGAGAGGTGGCGAGGGGGAGGGTAGAGGGTGACGAGGTGGCAGTAACAGTTGGTGTCATCTCTTCTTCTGGCCAGCTGCCCACTAGGTTAGAACCCTCCCAGCAGGGAACAGTTGCTGTTTATCTCCCTGCGTCAACACCGTCCAACATCCACCCCCCCCCCCCAAACACACACACACAAAACGGAAACATCCACAACACACACATCCACACTAAAAAAGACCCCCTAACCCCATAAATATGGACTTGAACCCTGAAAAACACCTTCCTCCGCCCCAACCGCCCGCTGAAACATCTCCAGTGTCAGGACACCATGAGTACGGCATGCAACCAAACAACTAACATCCTATCATTCTGTCACAGAATACAATAGGCTACATACATTGAAATATTGAATATCACCCATACACACATACATACATGAATAGGCAAATACACACACACAAACACACACACAAAGCCAAAGCAGGACTGTGTGTCCTTCAAGCGCCGCCATCCCTGACCCTCTCTCTGCATGTGTGCAGACGTGAGGGACAGACCCCGGGCTCGTCTCCCGTAGCGACGATGCCACTCAGCCGTGAAAGCCTTGGCCTTGGACGGGGCCTGTTGCCTTGGCGATGCTGGAACCCAGCCACCGGCTTGGACCAGTGGCAGCCAGGGTGAACCTCAACAGGGTACGATTGTTCCCTCCTCTCCTCCTCCCCATCTCCACCGAATTAGCAAGGTGGGATCAAAGACGGGAGGGAGGGAAATGTGAGACCCAGCCTTCCTGGATGCCCATCTGGCTGTTCCACATCAGCGCAGATCGACTGGCGGAATAGAGGGGAGGGAACAGCTGCAGACTATCGAGATGCGGCCCCCTTGTCCTAAATGACGGGTCAGCCCAGCCTCCCAGGGGAGAGGCCTGGGGGAGGGGGAGGATTAGATGAGGAGTCAGTGAACAGGCTGATAAGCTGGACATGCTCCAGACCAATGGTGAAATCTCTCCTCAACGGACAACGCGTGCCAAAGCCTCCGACCACTCCAAGGAAGGGGGATGGGAGTCGGCACTGTCGATCCACTGACGAATCACTGTGGTGATTCAGTCGTGTTTCGCTGTCGCTGGCTGTTGCCACGCATCGCAAAAACTCTTGCTGCGAGGTTCGGTCCTGAATAAACAGGAGAAAGAAAGAAAAAAAAACGTGTCTGGGTTCTAACTGGACTAGCAGGCCAGACAACACGATAATGATCCAGCATCATCATCCATCAGGAGGCTCCCACTGTCCAATCAGACGGCTGAATCCTGGCAACTGTCTGTTTTCGCTGACCCGGCGCTCTTCCCCTTCCAACCCCCACTCCGCTCAGCCCCCGGAGTTGCCTAGCAACCCCCGGAGCAAGCCGCGGAGCCTCACTCGGAATACCCGGGAACTCCGGAGCGGAGATAATGAACTCTCCCTCCACCAGGCCATGGCACTTCCCATGCCCTGGATTGCCTGGAAGCCAGAAGATTCTGGCAAAGAGTCCCATCTACAGACGCAGCTCTGCTCCAAACCCTTCAAAGCATCCTACATAAGGGTATACCCACAGCTTCAGACAATCTGAGAGGACGACCAAAACCCAATCTCCAATGTGCTGAAATAGGTCAACAGGGACTTTAGAACGTTCCTCTGTTGGTGTGGAAGTGAGTGAAACCCCTCAGCCCTATGTTCCCCCCACACAAAGGGTTTAAGGTCCTGAAGACGGGGCCGTAGTGAGGAAAGTTGAGAAGATTGCATCCCTGGACTAACACTATTAGCACGCTAAGTGAGTGCTTAAGTACAGTCTGGAGCATGATGGATCAGACCAGGCCTCTTCGGCCTCAGACAGAACCTTAATCCCCTAAAGGGGGATTCAGAGCAGTAATGGCAACCCAAATGAAAATACATCCTCCAGGGACCAGACAGGGAGAGCAGATTATGATTCAGCCTTGGGCGACACTAAACCCCTTACCCCCACTGCTATTAGTAACACACACAGACACACACACAGACACACACACACACGTCTAGGGCCTGTCATTTGATTGACTCCAAATACCCCCAACTGAGTCTTGGTAAATATTTTCATTTCTTCTACTTCCGAGTTTTCGAGGGAGGGGGAGAGAGGGTTATTTCACTCCCGGGGGGCAGATGTGGACGGAATGGGACCGCAGGTGGGGGGAGAGAGGCAGTGGGAGAATTTTCTGGGAAATGTAACCACCACCCCGAGGCGAGGGAGATAGAAACAGCCACACGACATTAAAGAACACAGGACATTACTGTGTGATCCCTGCAGGAACACAGAGCGATACACAAGAACCAGGGGGATAAAAACATAAACATGAGCTCAGGCAGGCTACCTGACTAGAGTAAAGAAATGTCCGGACCCACACAGAATTCATAGTCATAGAAGATAACCAAGTATTAGAAGCATTAGTATGACTTAAAATACGACACACACACACACACACACACACACACACACCACAGCATGTGTCTGAATAACTGTTCATTTGTTTCCAGTCCCTCCGTGCAAAGCAGCTTATGCTCGAAAGGGTATTACACACCCGGAATAAATAAACAGAAAACATAGCAAAGCCTGTGAACCTCCCCTACACACACACACACACACAAGCTATTTTAAGACCCAAATCTGTGTATATCTCTGTCTGACCCCTCTCTCCCTTCCACCCACATAGAAGCTGTGTAGGGTTGTGAAAGCTCTCAGGAATCAACGCCTAGTCCAACTCTCTCAGCACACACACACACCCTCATGCATCACTACGGGTCAGGCCGAGCCAAACATAACATGAAGTGACTTCTTAACGAGAGCCCACTGTGTCTAGGACTTCACGTGATTTCTGTGTGGGGAGAGGGGGTGTGTGGAGCACTTGTGCAGGTTGGGTTCTGTCTGTGGTGGGGGTGTCGGGCCCAGGAGAGGCCTGGGCAGGGCCAGGTGACCTTGGGGGAGGGGATGCAGCGAGGGGGATTGTTATTGGGGGTCGGAGAATGCAATATTTCAATGAATTCAAGGACTCAGCAGCCAGGGAATACTCACCCAGGGCAGGCCTATTCAGCATTCAGCTCTGAACGTGTGTGTGTATATATATAAGATAACAAGGAAGAAATGGAGGCAGAAAAAAGACAGAGGGGAGGAAATAATCACAAAAAGCCCTCCCTCCTGTAAGGAACAGTATCAGCCCTGGACTGTTAACACTCTGACCCTGGGCTATGAAATGACCAAGGTAAATAGGAAATAATGTGTAACCTTCCCTCTCTCCTTCCTGGGGTGTGACAGCTGTTAAGACATCAGGGCGGGCCATGTTTTGGAGTTTAATATTTGAAAAAGATACTTTTTTAATAGAGTTGAAAGTGGGATGTATGGGTTATCATGGATGTTCAGTTAGATCAAATCAAATGAAAGTGCGCAGTAGAGGACTGCAGCATGAAGCTGGTGATATAGCATGGCCTCTTTTCACCCCTCCTACAAACACACATACAGAATACATGCTCCACCTGTCTTTTTTATTTCATGGACAAACTCCTGCCCTCTGGTGGCGGTAATGGAAACTGCATTCACTGGGCAGGGAACCAAATCTGCAATCCCATTTCTTCTGCCAAGAAGGAAATGCTAATTTCTCTCCACACAGCCTTCAATATAATAGTAGGACATAGCCATGATGTTGCTTGAACCATGAATGCACTATTTATTCATGTCAATATGAATAGCAAAGATGGAAGATGGACATTATTGGAGAGAGTAGGCAATGGTTACAGTTTTCATTGATTAACAGTTTTGAACATTTGTCAACACGAGGAATGTCTTCAACGTCAAAGGAAACCAAGTATGAGTATATGAACACAGGGGAGTTACTCTACACAAACGCACATCTCCGCATGCAACTCAATACTAAGTAGCTATAATACCTTCATCTTCCTATCTCTCCCCCCCCCCCCCCCCCTCCCCCCTCAAGAGCAGTGTTCCAGACCAGGGGTCGGCAGCCCAGGGCTTCAGAGCCACATGTGGCTCCTTGGCCACTCGTGTGTGGCTCCCAAACTATTTAAGGGTCAGTTGTACAATTTAGAGTCAGTCGCCTAAACACGTCCTAGGTCACACACAGTGTTTTGGAATGCATTCACAGCGGCGCCGACATTAATGAACGTGCACATTTCGTTCAACAGGGGGTGAAATGCGTAGTACAGTATGAGCATACCGTTGTAAAAAAACAACAACCGTTCGTTGTGGCAGCGCCACTCAACTCCACCAGTGGAGCCCAGCATAGCCTGCATGGAAGTGGACAGGAAAACAGTCGAGTGAGTCAGGTGGTCTGATTAGATGTTTAAATAGCCAAGAACGAGAGGTAAAAGGGAAGACGGAATGCAGACGTTTCGATGAAGACGAGACAAGACTCTCATTCAGGCGTAGCTAACGTGACTGGACTGCCACTATGTTTGCTCTGCAGTGAGAGGATCTCCCAGAACGAAACGTCTCAAATGTAGAGACACTTTGATCGACACCACTCCTCTTTCAGTGCAAGCAACCTGCCTGGAGATGGCAGGAAACAGGCGGTGGCCACAGGACTGCTTTAGGGCCTTATTTTGTATGAACTGGGGAAAGAAGGCCTTGAATCCAGTCAACCAGTAAAACAGTTTTGCTTTTTGATTCTTTTGAATTTGGTTGGCAATAAAAACCACGATAAAAGGCTACATCTGAGCTGCCTTTGACCTCAAATCAAGCTGTTTATCCATTGTGGCTACTGATGCACCTTATTTTTGTCGGACCCCCAGCCTAGACTCGTCTAGTCTACGTAGTTTTGCTCCAATCACAAGGTCAATGAATTGTTCACTGTTCTCAGGTCAGTGTCCTCTCACTCGCAATGCTACAGTTTAGGAGTGGTCCTATGTAATACAAACAATACGACAATAACAAACTATTACCATATTCATCATTTCATGTCCAAAGTTGAGTTCTACAGTATCTGGGATGAGCTGGGGGGGGGGGGGGGGGGGGCTCTATCGCCTGTTGGGCAGTCTTGAACGTGACGGCCTTCCATCCTTCCTTCCTTGAAGTGGATCTCATGAGACGGGATAGGCATCTGCTGCCTGGACCAAACGCATGCTTTCACCTATCCCTATCACATGTCGAATCAGAGAGTCCGGAGCGAAGGAAGGAAGGTTGTATTCTGGGGCTTACAGAGCCAAGCTCATTCTCCCTGGGGCGGCGGCGGCGGCGGTGGGGGAGAAGACACTACCCATTTGAGGGCAACGGGCTGCCGTCCTGCAGGGGGTCTAGGAAGTAGGGCGCCCCCTGGTGCACGCGGTGGTGATGCACCCTCAGGTTGCCGCGGTGAGCGAACCTCTTGCCGCACTCGTCGCAGCCGAAGGGCCTCTTGCCCATGTGGACGTCCCGCTGGTGGGCTCGCAGGTTGCCGCTGCGGGCGAAGCGCTTGCCGCACTGGCTGCAGCCGAACGGCCTCTCGCCCGTGTGCACGCGCGTGTGCACCGTCAGCTCCGAGGGCGTGAGGAAGCTCTTGTCGCACACGGAGCAGGGGTGCAGCCTCACGCCCGTGTGGCGCAGCAGGTGGCGCCGCTGGTGGGAGGGGTAGGTGAAGGCCTTGCCGCAGTAGGGGCAGGTGTACGGCCGGGCCCCGCCCCCCACGTGCCCCAGGGGGTGGGGGTGCTTGTGCGTGTTGGGGAGGGCGTTGGGCGTGTGGGGTCGGAGCGGGTCCCTCGCGGCGTTGGCCCGCCTGGGTCGGTCCCGCGGTCGCCACGACGACGAGGCGCCCCTCTGGCTGTGGTCCTGTCGCGCGTCCCTGACGGCCTCCGGGGCCAGGTCCTGGTCGGGGTTCTGGTCGAGGAAGAGGAGGGCTGGGTCCTCTTCCTCCTCCTCCTCTTCCTCCTCATCCTCGTGGCCGAGCGCAGGCCTGTAGAAGTTAGCCTCGCCGTCTCCTCCTGTGGTACCCCCAGATGGAGGATAGCCTCCCCCCTCTGCCAGCAGCTCCAGTCCAGCCTCCCCACTGCGCCCGGCGTCCAGCCCAGGCAGCCAGTCCCTCTGCGGGGCAGAGCTGGGGTCCGACCGGGCTGAGGTGCCCTGGTCCTGGAGGGGTCTGGGCCTGGGGTCATCTCTGGAGGCCTCCTCCCAATGACATACTTCAGGGAGGAGAGCATGCGTCATTACTACTGGCAAGAGTATATAGAGAACCTAGGAAAAGCAAGACCAAGATTGAGGTAGTTTGTTTTTGGGGGGGGGGGGCTTCCAAACTTACACACTGGCTTGGTGCCTCTTGTGTCAGCCAGGGGGTCTCCCAGCCTCTGGCTCCCCTCTGAGGTATGGACTTCATCAGCATTGGGGCTAGGGCCTGATTCCTTAAACTGTGGAGCAGAGCAGGGAGGATGACCAAACAGTGAGCGCATGAGGGAGTTGGCATTAGGAAGAGTGACAGTAAACATGGATGAGGGGGAAGGAGGGGCAGTTAGGTTGGAATGGATGTAGACATGACCTACGGCATCCACCGACACATTCATCATGTTTGATGACACACGTGTGGGTCTCATCAAACATGGCTGACTACGGACAGAAAACACCGCACAAGACGAAGGAATGAAAGACCCTTCGAGGAAGGAAAAGCCCCTGACCTCCTGTTTGAATGTGGCTCTTCCCTGCTCTGTCTCCTCCTTAACCCTGAAAGGGCTCTCACTGACCTCCTGATGGTGGGGATCTGTCTCGCTGAAGGCATCCTTTCCCGAGCTCCCTGCTGGACAGAGAAGAGTTACTGGGAGGAAGACTGCTTCGAACCATAACATTCCAGGACAACGGTGTCGTGTGGACACAGTCGGTGGTCTTACCAGCTCCTGGATCAGCCCGGTGCCTGGGACTGTTCTCTCCTCCTCCCTCTCTCCTGCCTGGTCCTGGTCCAGTCCCCACATCCCCTCCATCTCCTCCCTTCCTCAGTTTCCTCTCTGCCCGTTCCAGCCTGCCTCTTAGCGCCGAGATCTCCTCTCCTCTCTGCGTCAGCTCTGCCTGCTGCTCACACAGGCTGCTCTCGAATATCTTGGCGATCTCACACACCGCCGCCGCCAGGAGTGAGTCCATGACGGTGGCTAGCTGAGCGTGGAACGTATTCCTCACTGTCTCCATTGCTCTGACTACGGCAGACTTGTATCTTTGTTGTGGCTGTCACCGCTCACCAAGGTGTAAATAAATAGCTAAGTACAATTGACCAATTAACTGGACCTATGAATTAACCTATGATACTGTCATTCTAGGTGTTTATAATACCATTTCTCAACTATGCGGTCGGCTGGTAGCTGCTTTAAGTAAATTAAAAGTACCTGCCAGGTTCAATACAAGTCCACACATGGGAAGACACACTTCCAGTATCAGTATCTTTGGTTAGTCAAAACAATACCTTGGCAAGCATCCAATATACAACGAGTACAAGTGGAGCTATATATTTTTTGTATAAAAGAGCATCTGTGCATGCCTTATTTTACGAAAACGTACATGTGAAAACAAATTTTAAAAACGAAGTATTCGACTAAATGCACAGATGACTGAATGCAATGAATTGTAGCCAAAGAAGGCAGCCGCTGCCAGCGAGCTAGCGCAGCAAGCTAGCTAGCCAACTAGCTAAAGGAGCCAAATGAGCTAGATACCTAACGTTCCTGAGGAATTTTTCTTCTAGCAGATCTTCTAAAGATGTAACGTCGATGAGCAGAAGCCGTGTCTGTAAGAAAATGATCAGAAAAAGCCGCACACTATATAAAATCCGCAGAGGTGTACTTCTTGCCAGCGTAGCGACGGGTGTGAAATGATGTGATGCTTGGGTCGGTCTCGCGATAGCCGTAGATTACACAGGATGGGGGCAGGGTTGTTTGTAAAATGATGCCTTTGAATCTTCCCATCCCATTTTCCTTACTGAAACACGCGCAAACGATGCGATGCAACATTTAAAAATACTTTTTTTTTGTAATGAAAACACCGTACTTCACATTTCGGATGTTCAGTGGTGCCAACTGAATTTGTATTTTTAGTTCTAGTTCCGACTAAACTGTATCAAATGCACCGCTTGCCATTCAGTGTCAAGTTAGATTTATACTCATTATGTTAATCTGTGCAATTATGTAATATAGTTAGGAATATAATTATACAAATGCTATGTAAACACCATTACTGTAAAGATATTTTATTCACTTTCCATACATGTAAAATGGCTATTGAACTAAATATTTGGCGGTATTTGTCTCAGTTAATGCACAACAGCAGTGAAATAATTCATTTGATGCAATTATGTTACATGCGTATAACTTTCATAAAAAAAGCTTTCTTACAAAGCAAATCTAATAAGATCAAACAAACAAAATCCTTCACTAGATAAGGGACATTACTGTCATCTTCATTACATTAATTTTCAAAATAATCTAATATCCTAAACAATGTAACTTTGACTCCTCTGGAATGGTACAGTACTGTAGTACAGTAAATGAAGTATTTGATTAAACCATGGTTGAATTCTATAGGAGATCGGAGAACCGAGTTATCAGGCATGGAGTCGTTTATAGTGTTCCCTCAGGCTCCCCATGTATGAGAAGCCCTTTCCACAGATCTTGCAGGTGTGGGGCTTCCTTTTGTGGACATCCATCATATGTCTGCTTAGCATTATCTGGTTGGCATATGTCGTGCTGCAATCCTCACACTGCAAACTCTTGAGTGGCCCAGTGCAAATCCTATGATGTCTGGACAAGCGTGCGTGAATCCGGAAACTCTGACCACAGCGTCTGCACTGAAGCGCCTTGTCATCGGTGTGGAGGGGCACATGTTCTTTAAAGCGGCTCTTAGTGCAGAAAACCTTCTTGCACACTTTGCACTTATAGCCATTAGAAACCCTCTTGCCAAGAGTCTCCAGTACATTTCCTTTGCCCTTGGGATTCAACTTACTCAAAGCAGCTAGATTTCTGTGTCTCCTGCGAGGGTTGGTGGTGTGCGTCTGGTGTTCCGTGTTCTCCTCGAAAGGGACGGTCCAGGCCAGGTCTCTCCTCTTTCCGGGATACTTCCACGGTTCGTCGTGAAAGTTTTTCACATGCATCCTTAAATAGGCCTTCGTTCGGAACTTGCGATTGCAATGTTTGCAGGTGTGCTGTTTAGGGAAGTTTGCTGAGGTAGTTCCCTCATTCGCCAGGTAGTCGGGGAGATTCTTCTTCTTGCGTGGAGAGCTAGGGGAAACGGTTTGACTGCTGGTGTTCGCTTTCCTTTCTGTTGTCTCAGTCTCCTCCTTTACCCGGCAGCACATCTTAATATGCCTTCGGAGAATACTTGGGTAGGGGAATATGTCGTGGCAGTTTGGACACTTCTTGTGAAACCATGAGTGCACTTTCAGGCCGACTTCTGTATCGAAAATTCTCTTGCAAAATTTGCATTTATAACTAATTTGTCCTTCGATTAACTTTGGCGGTTTCATCTGTGACATGTTGGTATTTTGGGATCTTTTGTGGTGCTTCGATTTGCGCCTTCTTTTATGCTTCGGTGCTTCAGATTTGATGGTGGTTTCACACTCTTCTTGCTTGATCCTACCTAACATTGGCTGATTTTGACCACAGGCATACTCTGCCGCGATCAGAGGAAGGTTGAGCTGATGGATGCTGTCTCTGAGTCGCCCCTCCAGGCCACAGTCTGCTTCCATCCCTAGGGAGAATGGAGAAAAAGAAAATCTGTCAAATTACCTACTAGTACTCAATGATTGATTGGTGTTTGACACACACCAACCCCTTCCTTCTCTTCTAACATGAAAAGATTTTGTATTTTGTGTCAGATATTTTCTTCACTTCTCTCCATACAGATATGACCAAGGGCTGTAGATGTCTAGGTATTATCAGAACAGATATGAAAAAACAGTCTAGTTAATCTGACCCTTGAGTAAGTACAGAGCATAAATATACGAGCAATATGTGGATTTAATTCAGAACGTTTGTGGCGAATATATATATCAAGTAATAAACTGAGGAACTCACTTATACCAGGAGGACTTGTTGTAAGGGCTGTTATCAGATGGGGTTCAAAGTCATCTTCTACCTGAAAAGATAAATAATACAAATTCCTAACTATTCCTAAATTCAAATGATTCCTGAGATGACCACCTGTCATTGTTAGTCACAGACCTCCTGTTTGATGTCGGGCATGCGCCACAGTGTCACAGTCAGCGGCTTTAACGTCACACTGGGACACTCGTTCTCCTGTCCGGCATTGGAGGACGAGGCCACGAGCTCATCACTCTGGACAGGAGCGCACCAGTAGTCAGGAACTGTGTGCGCACATGCGTCACGCACACACACACACACACACACAAGTGTGAGCGTCAAAAAGGAAGTGAAACAGACGAAATGTCAAAAAGGCAAAAGTGATATACGTAACTGACCAAGTGTGTAATTACTCCAACCGACCCATCCATCACCCAATAACGACAGAAGAAGCGTTTCAAATTACCATTATCTCGTGTATCTGGATCTGTCATCATTGTGGATATGTTTTTGCTGAAGGTCTCCACGTCAACATGCAGTTCCACTGCCGGCATCCGTTTCCCCTCTTCAGCATCGCCCCTTAGCCTCCTCTCTGCCTTGTCCAGCTTGCCCCGGAGCATGGAGATCTCCTCCACATGCTGAGTCAGCTCCAACTGCTGCTCACACAGGCTGCTCTCGAAGATCTTGGCGATCTCACACACGGCAGTCTTCATAACGGCATCCATGATGGTCCCCAACTGCATCCTAAACGCCCTCCTGGCATAGTCTGACATCTTGACGAGCTGTGTGACTTCGCAGGCGGCAGAGCTGTCAAACTAAGTTAGTTCTGGCATTAAAAGATGGTAATATTAGGTAATACATATAAGTGTGATGCTGGTTTGCTGCCCTACCTCATTGTATAGTGAAGTTTATGTATCTGGTCATGTTTACGGTGGCCCTGAGAGCTCCATGCATTGCAACTTTTTCCAAAAAAACTAATGCTAAATAGACAAAACGTTCAGCATTTAGAAAGCGCGGTCCAAATTGTGACAACAGACAACATGACACATTACAGGCAACACAACACATAACAGAAATGTGCTACAAATATTAACACAACACATTACAGACAACACAATAACGCGTTACAGTTATACCAAACGACAAGGGAGGTGTTTTCAGAGGACACTTATAATGAACACGTAATAATTATTTTGTAGATACATTTTAGCACACACCACTGACTGTTGATCATGAGCGGTTGTAAGTCACTACGTGTCCTATGTGTTCATCACTTTACGCATCCTGAAGCTCTGGTTTGGTGTCATTCCTACGCGTTTCTGTATTTTGTTGTCTGTAATTGCTGTGTGTTTTCTAAATGCCATTTTCTTTTTCTTTCACTTCACAATTCCTTGTGTTTTGTTTATTCAAGTTCTTAAATGGCAGTGCGTAGAGTTGGCTGGCATATAGCCTACCAGTGCGTTAATTGGGTACCAGGGCCACTGTAGATCATACCACTATGGAATGAAGCTGGTTAGAGCTACGTCTGCAGTTAGCCTAGCTAACCCCTGACTGGTAACATTTTTTAATGTTTCAATATGGCTGAAATGTTCCTTCAAATGCAAAAAAAATACATACATATTTCAAAGTTACTTATAAAATGTAAGCCAGCTATAGCATCCACGCATGCTACGTAAACAGCTAGCAAATACATTGTTGTTGAACCCCTTGACTACAGTATCAGCTAGCCTATTCAATAATAAAATACAATAAAACATACACCTGATAGAATAAAGTCCGTAGAAGACGCTGCAGTTTAGAGTTTGTCGTCGACGTTTAGAGATATCAGAAGCCAACATTAACCACGAACTACACAAATTTCACATTTTAACAGTCTCAGGAATTCGATCACCCCACTGTCCCTCCGTTTTCCATGTGTTAGCTTCTTCTGTCTTCTTCCAATTCTTCCGCGTTATGTTGCGTTACCGCCACCAACTGGGCTTTCCAGACAAATACATGCATGTTGCAACGTTTGAACGTTCTGACTTATTCTGTCAAATATACAGTTTATGCCGATTGCTAACATAGCCTACTTGTTGTGGAATTTGTGTAACGTATTTATATGGGTTCAGATTGTGTCAAAACTACAAACAAGTCAAATAACCATAATACTTGGAGGTAAACATGGGCTATCACATCTCACAAAGACTGCCATCAAAACCTGTTAAGCAATTAGCCTGACTGGCTACATTGAAAATAAATGGAAGGCATTGCGTTGCTCGCTGAGTCCCTGTAGTGGACACACACGTTAAGGGGGCAGACGGTATCAATTGAAAAAGACAGTCCCACCTGTCCAAGAAACTTTCTAAAGGTGCACCATTATTATGAGCACATAACTTCCCAATTCCAAGATAGCACAGAGTAGAATTTAAGTATGTATCTTGCTGTAACACGTACGGTCCAATCAGTTCGCTGTGGATGTATCTCGGGAGCAGGGTCGGCCCAAGTTTTTATGGGCCCTAAGCAGAATTGATATGGGCGCCCCTCTGAGTCGCTTTAAAAAATATAGCTGCAAGCAGCAATGTGGTGGCCAAGCAGTCAAATGACCCATAAAACACTTTAGAAATCCTCAGAACAGGGTTCCGAGTGCATGCAGCAAGTTTGGTGTGAATCCATCAAAGATTTGCTGAGATACGACCCAACTTCCTGTTTGATGGCTTAATTGCACATTTTGATTGCCTGTACCGGGCAAACGGTTGTGAAAATCAAACAATCATGTGATGGCCTTTGTGAGGCTTGGTCTGAAGATAATCTCTGCGAAATTTGGTGAAGATTGGACAACATGTGTAGGAGGAGTAGAGATAAAACGTTTTTCAATGAATTCAAAATGGCGGCCGCATCAATTTGGCTATTATCACAAATGATGATGGGTCACACACGGGACGTCCCAAGATATCATGAAACAAAGGAATCACTTAATAAAGGCAAACAAATCAACAGTTATTGGCCAAAACACATTTTTGCTTCCCGCGGCCACGCCCAGTAATGACATGACACCAAATTCATTGGACAGCCTCAGAAGAGGGTTCCGAGTCATCACACCAGGTTTGGGGTTGATTTCTTAAAGATTAGCCGAGATATGATCCAACTTCCTGTTTGGTTGCTTTGTTGCCAATTTTGATTGGCTGTACCGGACAAACGGTTTTGAAAATCAAATATCCTTTGATAACTTCTGTGAGGGTTGGTCTGATGATGATGTGTGCCAATTCTGGGGAAGATTTGACCAAAATTGAGGGAGGAGAAGCAAAAAAACGTTTTTTTCACAAAATTCAAAATGGCAGAAAATCTATATAACCGGAAATTGACGCCATGGTGTGCGTTCAACTCGTCTCGATCCAGGGAATCCAACGGTACCTCATTTTTGAAAATCGGTCATACGGTTCAAAAGTTACGTGTGTAAACACAAGTCCAACTTTGACCAGTTGGTGGCGCTAGAGTGCTCCAATGGGAGACATGAAACTTGGTGAATATAAAGAAGGGACTGTGCTTAATGAGTGTGCCAAATTTCACAACTTTTTACCATACGGTTCTAGGGGCTGCCATAGACTCCAATGACAGAAGAAGCGTAATAATAATAAATATAACTGCAAGCAGTAATGGCGGATTCCTCCAAACATTGCGAACCATTGAAAAATGTAACAGTGATGTTAAGAATCCTCATTCAACCATTCACATTCATTTTTCTAACCTCGAAAGTGGACCCTTGGTCATCTGAACGAGCCCAGTTCTTCTTGGCCGCTGTAGAACGTTTGCTGGAACGTGGCATCTAAAAAATACAGAAAAAATCACAACTATAAAAAGCCACATACCACACTACTGAACTATTTCATAATCTTAAATAATTGTAACTTCATGCTCAACAGTTCTAGTACCTTTAAGACCTTTAAGAACATGATAAGATGGTTTGAATTCTCAAGACACCAACCTCTTTTTACTTTACACATCCAATATTTCCCTGTATTCTATTTCAACTGTGTACATTCGAATGTAAGTCTGTAGATATTAAGAAGCAGATAGATTGAAGACTATAAAAACAAATTTGTGTATATATAGATAAAATGTTACATTAGTACGAGCCCTTGACCTTTTAATAGCATTAAGGGGTATGTGTCTACATATTTGTTTAAAATTTCGCTATATAGTTTCGAGAACAAACAATGAAATAATTCCTGGAATTTCCGCTGATACTTCTTAACCACTTTCAGACCGACTTCAAACGTTCGCTTAAATGTTTTCTATTTTCCACAAAATCGAGAGTTATTTAACACTTTGTTAGCACTATCCTTGGTCACAATGTTTGAGTTAAATTATCCGGACACCTTCTAAAATGGCTGTTTCTCAAACCAATTAGCACTAGGCTACGGCTAGCACTACAGCTATCTTACCAAACAAGTTACAAACGTACTGTAGAACGTAACCCGTTAATGAGCAGCGTCACAATATGTGATCGTTCGAATGTCGGTCCCACAGCGTAACATGACAATAATGTTAAAAGTTTTATAGCTTGCAAGCCTGCAATACATACTGTAAACAAAGAAATCCTTAGCTCACCTAGCCTAGCTCAAATTAGCTAATATCTTGTTAGCTAATAACACGCCTTAAAACTATATCAAATAGTCTTCCAATTATCATACATATAATAACGCTAAGATACATGTTTTGTAGGCTACTGTCGTTATATGTAATGATTACTCACGGTCAAATAGTGCAACAAGGAAAATGAAAAGGGCTGCAGTAGTAACGCTAGTTGTCTTCAGGTCTTCAGAGATGAAATAAGTCTTCTTGTTTGGGTCCTGAAGGTGGAGTGCTGAAGCTCAAAATCGTGCATTAGAACGATCCCTCGCGATAGAGGAGCAGGATTTTTCTGTATCGCTTTAATACTTTCCTTCAACCCTTTTACAATGTGTTTGCATGTCCAGTTACTGCACATTTTTCAACGAACAAACATTTTGTTTCTTTATCGACACAGGCAAGTTTTCAGGACACCTATAGTCCGCATCCAATCAGAGCTCATATACGTGACACCTTCATAACATCCACCAATCGTGTACCCCAATATTCAACGTAGGACGTAAACATTCACATGCATTTTGGTGAGCCGGTAATACTGTCAGTGGGTGACAGACCTTCAAATGCATAAAAACAAGTCAAACAATTGTATTATTCAGGTATTCCGTAAAGAAGCATAGCAACATTACACTTGAACGAGCATATTTGTTAGGCTATATTATTAATTGGAAGTGCATTTTATGTGAATATTATTTATAATAACTAAATATATAGTTCAAGAAATGATCTGATTTAAAATAACTACTTTCTTTCCTTCACTTTTGTCTTGTAATACACAAAGATACAAGCCCTAAAGGGAACCTTTCCCTGAGGAAGCAACTACAATTCGAGCCCTATGCTCAAGCCTTACTAGAGTTGGTGTATCACAGTGAACTAGACATCCCATTCAACATTATATGCAAAAGGGAAAAATACACCAAACGAACATTTAGCAGAAAGAGACTAAGTAAAAATGTACATTTACATTACATTTATTCATTTAGCAGACGCTTTTATCCAAAGCGACTTCCAAGAGAGAGCTTTACAAAGTGCATAGGTCACTGATAATAACAACAAGATAGCATTGCAAGTAGTCAAAAACAAGAAGTACATATTGTGAACAACCAAAAAATAGTGCTAAAGGGAAGAAACCATAAGAGCATGTAGTTAAACAAGTTAAAATTACATAACATTAATCTCTAAGTGCAAGTGTACCTGTAGGAAAGCATTACAAATAGGAATAACTCAAATAGAATACAACAGTTTAAATCAGCTACCACTAACCAACAAGAGCAACAGTCTAAGCAAGAGTCATTGTGATCCTTGAGGAAACTTGCGTTGGGTTCAGCAAACCATTCTTAAGTACCATTGTACTGAACAAGTTCGTCTTGAGCCTTCTCTTGAAGGTGGAGAGACAGTCCGTGTCTCAAATGTATAGTGTGTGATACACACATAGCTGACAAGTTGCTAGTTTCTGCTGACAGGCAAATGGATGAAAACCTCTGACTGTATATCCGTGGTAGGGATTAGGTTGCTTCAGAGGCAAAGTACCATTTCAATAGCTTCAGGGACTAGTCAGCTAAATCTCCCATCCCAAATCAGTCTACCATCTCCAGTCAGATCGGGCTACCATCTCCAGCCAGCTCAGTCTCCCATCATCAGCCAGCTCATGGTCTCTTCACCAGCCAGTTCAGTCTACAGTACACTCAACAAGTATTAGAAACAACACAGCTTACACTCTCCAACTGCAACACATTATACAATCAGATGTTAAAAACAACCTCTCACTCAAATTTTATATGTTACTTTTGACAGGGTTTGACAATATTTATTTAAAGCTCAGCAGCCTTGTATTACTGTTATTTCGGAGCCGGAAGCTTGTAGTCTAGCTTCTTGACACATGATCCTGTTATGAACAATTTGATTTGCTAACAAGATGATATACCAGTTCTGGTTGCTTGGACAGTTTAGGTAGCTAAATTGGAAATGTATATTCTGACTGCAGACAATCAGTTTGGTTTTAAAAGAAAACATGGTACTGATCTCTGTATCTATGCTCTGAAGGAGATTGTCTCAGGTACACAAGTCTTAATTAATCTGTATTTTTATGCTTTATTGATGCTTACAAAGCTTTCGATCGAATTTGTCATGAAAAACTGTTTATGAAGCTAATAGCGAGAGGTGTCCCTAAACCTCTTGTGAAGATTTTGGTGTTCTGGTATGCCAATCAAACTTTTCATGTTAAATGGGACAATGTTGTATCAGCTCCTTAACGGAGTTCGACAAGGAGGAATTTGATTTCCCTTTTTGTTTAATATGGATATGGACAACTTATCAAGCCAGCTGAATAAGACAAATACAGGCTGTCTTGTTGGTGAATCTATTGTCAATCATCTGATGTACGCAGATGATCTGGTTCCACTCAGCCTGTTGCAACAGATGCTATGGGTGTGCTCTCAGTATGGCTTAGATCATGATATAAAATATAATGCAAAGAAAAGCCACATAATGATAGTCAGAAGTAATCAGGACAGGAAATTAACCTTTCCTACCTTTTATTTATCTGGCAGTCCTCTTGGTGTTTGTGAGGAAATAAAATATCTGGGCCATGTCATTTCTGATGATTGGACAGATGACAACGATATGTATCAACAGCGCTGTCAAATATATTCTCAGGCCAGTATGTTATTAAGGACGTTTTCTATGTGCTCAGATTCAGTTAAATGTTCCCTGTTTAGAACCTACATAACACCATTGTACACTGCTCATTTGTGGTCTATGTAGAGGAAAAGGAGTATACAGATACTGAAAGTAGCCTACAATGATGCTTTTAGATTGCTACTTAATGTGCCAAGGTGGCATAGTGCTAGTCAGTTGTTTGTGTCAAAAGCACGTACCAACCTGTAAGGCAATCTTGAGACAACTGATGTATGGTTTCATGTGTCGACTGGACAAGTCTGAGAACTGAATAGTAGAGGCTCTGGTCAACCCTCTAAAGAGCTGCTATCGATTACTTGGAACTTAAGACTACATTGGCACAACTGTCTTCATACTTTTTATGCACTGTATTATCTATGTTTTATGTTTTTGTTTTACTCTCTTTTTTATAGCTCTATGTCTGTTATTTTATGTGTAACTTGGCGTCTGAAATAAAGATTTATATATATAAATACTTATATATATATCAATGTTTCAGGATTTGTATAACTTTTTACCATTGCATACAAAATCGGAAATGCAATACTAAAAAGATCAGCTTTTGTTAAGAGATCCAAGATTACAAGATCCACAAGGCCTTTGCTAGAAACCAAGGAATGAGTGGGGGCTTGGTCAGCCCACACTCTCCTGAAATGTTGCGTGTGCGTCTTGCCAAGCCCGCGCGTGTGTAAGTTAAGGCTGAGTGTGTGAGGATGTGGAGCACGCGCGGGCAGGAGGAGGGGAGACATTCATTGGAAATTTGGCTAGAAATTAGCCAAGCAAGCATGTTTCAAATATTCACCAAAAATCGACATTTGATCTTACAGTCAACTTTTTCACAGATTTGTGTTATAAACATTCTCAAGAGTCTTCATATGAACTTGTGATTGAATCAGAGTATCAGTTTTTGACTGGCTGATGTGTAAAGCATTATTTTAGCGTTAGCGATAAGTTCAATGTGCTTTATATCAATCATTTTTGGAGATATGAAGTTGCCTTTGCACACGGTAACATGTTGTAGTGTCTTCCATCGATATACCAAGTTTCGTGTTGATATCTCAAAGATTTGCTGAGACATGACTTCACATCCTGTTTGGCGGCTTTTCTGATGAATTTGATTGGCTGTACCGGACAAACGGTTGTGAGGATCAAAATTCTTTTCGATAACTTTTGTGAGGCTTGGTCTGAAGATCATCTCTGGTAACTTTGAAGAAGATATGACAAAAATTGTAGGAGGAGTAGGCTTTCAAAGGTTTTTGATAAAACCGGAAGTAGCGGAAAATCTATATAACCGGAAATTGACGCCATGGGGTGCGTTGAACTCTGCTTGAACCAGGGAATCCAATGGTACCTCATTTTTGAAAATGGGTCATACGGTTCAAAAGTTGCGTGTGTAAACACAAGTCCAACTTTGACCCGTTGGTGGCGCTGGAGTGGTCTAATGGGAGACATGAAACTTGGTGTAGGTATAGAATCAACTGTCCTTAATGAGTGTGCCAAATTTCACAAAAAGTTGTCGAAGTGTTCTAGGTGCTGCCATTGACTTCCATGGAACAAGAATAATAATAATAATAATAAAACTAACAATAACAATAGGTTTCCTCCTGACGGAGGAATCCTAATAATAAGAAAAGGTAGAATCACTTATGTGGCTTCGCCGCTTCGCGGCTTGGCCACCAATAAATTACATGAAACTGTAATTTAATGTGCTGTTGGGGGCCCTCTGGTGGCCACGGTGGCCCTAAGCAGCCGCTTAGTTCGCTTATGCCTTGGGCCCGGTGTTGAATCACCCAATGCATGACTCTCTGGATTGGCACCCCCTCGCGGGAGCGTGCGCGATTCAAAGAGTGAAGGATTTCGTCTTGATATCGCATCCAAAAGAAGGGGAGACAGAAGTCTCACATTATACCGTCTTTGTTGTTGAATTCAAGAAAAGGATGTCTGTTATCTATGTAAATATCAGATGCTATTTTCAACACAAAATCCTTAAAATTCGTCATTCAAACGGTATAGTAACGAACGCGAACCAACATTCAACATTCGCATTCTGAGGAAAAATACCCCAGTATACTTTGAACCTGCTAAAAAATACATTTTGTGTAGCAGGTTCAAAGTATTTCACATGGCATGGGCCACTGTATGGCATGGCACATGGTTGGCGCTCCCGAGCAGGGTCGGTGTTGGACCGGTGTTGGACCGGCCCTGCTCGGGAGCCCCAACCATATGGTTGTTCACTTCTGGTGCCTTTATAACAGTGTTGTGCAAGTTCATACCTCTCATGAACTAGTTCAAAATTCAGTTCACACAAGTAAACATGAATAGTTCACGTTCATAGTTCACCATTTAAATTCTGAAGTAGTTCATAGTTCAGTTCATATCCTAGTTTAAGGTGGAAAGTGAGAATGAAAGACAACTTGTTTTTAAAGAAAACTTTATCCATTGTAGGGCTGTTTTGGCAGCCCCTTTGTCACTGGTCACCCAGACACTCGTCTGGGACAGTCGTTGATTTACATGAATGCTAAAATGACAATCACACCTTAATGACACACCTCTGGAGAGGTGGTCTCAACAGTTGAAGAGGAAGATGGACAGAGGAAGACTCTGAAATTATCATTAAAAGTTGTGTTCTTGAAAATAAGGTTCTAAACAGCTTTTAATGTCATGTTTGATATGCTTTGTATCTTACTTTATGTATTACATGCTAGTAATAATTGTAATACTGTAACATGTACATGTACAGGGTTTACAGAGTTTGTGCCTACAGCAGACCAACATGTGTTTAACATATTTCCCTGACTTGCAAGGGAACCACTTGGTCTACTGTAGCCTTGATTAATGATCCAATTTGAATTTGTATGCGTTTAGACTACTTTTCAGTCATGTGACCGGTGTCCCCACTTTAGTCAGGTTTGGGTGTATATAGGAAGAAGTGTTACCAATCACTTCGAGTTTGGTTTACGATACAGCTCCGGTGCGTTAGGCGCCTAGTCTTTATTGTGACATACCTTTGTTAACCATTGCTCTGAAGGTATGTTTTGTATTTGATGATATTTCATTATCATTGTATTGATTATCTTACTATTTAGATAATAAACTATTATTTTGCATTTTGACGTTACTTGTTCTCTTTGAAACGTATCTATCAGGCTACGGCGGTGAAAACTTAGATCTAGTCTGGTTGATGCGGCTAACTGATTATAAACATAGACTTTTGAGTAGGTTTTAACTTAAGGCCTCTGAGTCACTTACAGTGGATCTCCACGCTCTGAAGGAATTTACCGGGGCCTCTGAGTGATCGATTACATATCCTACTAGGTCGACTATGGTTAAATCTATATTATAGTAGAGATAAACAACTGTTTAGTGAACACGCATACTTTAGGATCGGTGCTCTGATCAAGCAGACGATTTTTACCTACGTCAGAGTTTCATGTCATTAACTGTTTAGCGCTCGAGGTTACAGGTAACGCACTTGTGCACGTGTCTTAAAATTGGAGTCAGATATTAACGAGTCAATTATCTCCCTGAGAATCTAACCTAAGGTGAATTGTGGTTCCCAAGCCAGGGAAGAACACCAAGCGTCTCTGGCCTTTCGATTCACCGACTACACATCACTACTCCTTGCCTTAACTGTAGTTCATATGTGTCAATTCCTAGAATAGGCCTACATTAGTTTTTTTACATTTTTAAATTATTGCTAATTTTGCCTGTTTATTTATTTGTATACCCTGCAAAAGGCACAACAAATCAGAGTACTATGACAATGAATCAAATACTAGGCTAGACCTTAAATTCTATCGTAAAAATGTATAAACTAAATGTGTGGACAGAGGACAAAATGTTTTATTGGGGGGGTTGTTTTATTTGTCTGCCTACCTACCTTTAGAAAATGGCTTAAATACCATGGCTATGTAATATTGTTAAAAAAAAATACGAGTGTGTCTATAGGCTACCTTCTGCTGGGAAATCACATCCTTGAAGGCTGCAGACAATGTGGTTTGGGTCATTTGGGGCTGTTGGCAGGGGGTCCTGGTCTCTTTTTGACTTTCAATTACTTTGAGATAACTTTTTAGGCTAGCTGAATGCTTCAGTCCCACATGCCGTTTTAAATTAGATGCAGATGAGGCTGACGTCCGGACTTGCTTTTTCAGCGCAGGAGGACACAATTTGCAAAATATAACTGCAAGCAGTAATGGCGGATTCCTCCAAACATTGCGAACCATTGAAAAAAGTTTATTCTTGACCAATTGTAACTGTATAGAAAAATCAATGCTGCAGACTTACCAAGGGGATACCAAATCTGACCAATTCCAAATATAGCTGCAAGCAGCAATGAGGTGGCCAAGCAGTCAAATGACCCAGAAAACATTTTAGACATCCTCAGAAGAGGGTAACAAGTACACGCAGCAAGTTTGGTGTGAATCCATCAAAGATTTGCTGAGATACAACCCAACTTCCTGTTTGCTGGCTTAACGGCACATTTTGATTGCCTGTACCGGAAAAACGGGTTTCGAAAATCAGAAAACCACGTGTTAGCTTTTGTGAGGCTTGGTCTGAAGATAATCTCTGCTAAATTCGGTGAAGATTGGACAACACGTGTAAGAGGAGTAGAGAAAAAACATTTTTCAATGAATTCAAAATGGCGGCCGCATTAATTCGGCTATTATCACAAATTATGAGTCACACACGGGATGTCCCAAGATATCATGAGACAAAGGAATCACTCAATAAAGGAAAACAAATCAATAGTTATTGGCCAAAACACATTTTTGCTTCCTGCGGCCACGCCCAGTGATCACATGACACCAAATTTTGTAGATATTTTCAGAAGAGGGTTCCGAGTCATCATACCAACTTTGGTGTTGATATCTCAAAGATTTGCTGAGATATGACTTCACTTCCTGTTTGGCTGCTTTTCTGCTGAATTTGATTGACTGTAACGGACAAACGGTTGTGAGGATCAAAATTCTAATCCATAACTTTTGTGAGGCTTGTTCTGAAGATCATCTCTGGTCATTTTGAAGAAGATTTGACAAAAATTGTAGGAGGAGTAGGCTTTCAAAGGTTTTTGATAAAACCGGAAATTGCGGAAAATCTATATAACCGGAAATTGACGCCATGGTGTGCGTTGAACTCGTCTTGATCCAGGGAATCCAATGGTACCTCATTTTTGAAGATCGGTCATACCAGTGTTTCCCACAGATTAGAAAGCTATATGTGGCGGGGGGGGGGGGGGGGGGGGGGGGGGGGGGGGGGGGGTGTTGTTTCATGTCAGACCGGGGGGGGGGGTCGAAATAATTCACAAAATCAATCAACAACAACAAACAAATAATTTCTGCATATGCAGGTAGCGACGCTGCATACAGGGTGCTAAATAACTATTTAACTGGTCGGCTCCATGACGCCGGGTAAGTAGCTAGCTCTTGAAACTTCTCACCAAAACAACGAAGGGGAACCTTCGATTAAGACATGTCCGTCGGTACCTAGCGAAAAGTAGCCTCAACTTTCCTAGACCTTTAGCTACGGCACTAATGCTGAAGGCTCGCTGATGTAGCTGTCGGTCTCACTAGAACGGCGTATGCATCGTTGCTAACGTGTGCTGACGTAGTGACTGTGTGTGTATGTGAGAAAGACGCGTGCGTGAAAGAGACGGAGGGAGAGCAGGGAAAGGAAATGCAGCTGAACGAATACGCTGCGTGTTTTTACCTAAATAGCGAAAAAAAAAAATGTTTACGAAACGCAATGTGTGGCGGCCGGTGTTGATTCTGTGGCGCACCGCCACAAATTAGTCTATGTGTGGGAAACACTGCATACTGTTTAAAAGTTGCGTTTGTAAACACAAGTCCAACTTTGACCCATTGGTGGCGCTAGAGTGGTCTAATGGGAGGCATGAAACTTGGTAAGTCGGACCAAGGGACTGTCCTTAATGAGTGTGCCAAATTTCTCAAAAAGTTATCAAAGGGTTCTAGGGGCTGCCATTGACTTACATGGTACAAGAATAAAAAAAACTAGACTGCTGATTGGAAATAAACAGCAGATTGCCAGTCTTGAAGAAGAGAAATGAATAGGTATCTGCCAACAAACAGACTACACCATACCTGCATGCAGCAAATGGGAAGGAAGAGTGGAGAACACAAAAGAAAACACACAACCACAACTCTACAAACAGTTAATTCACAGTTGAGTGAATTACAAAAAGTAAAAACATGGGTCTGTAACAGTTATGTTGCCAAGAATCCTCACATTCATTTTTCTAACCTCAAAAGTGGATCCTTGGTCGTCTTGAGCAGCCATCCTCTTCTTGGCTGCCGTAGATCGTTTCGTGTAACGTGGCATCTAAAAAACACAGAGAAAGCGTCAAAACTATTAAATGTCAGATACCATACTACTGCTCAACTATTTCATAATCTCACATGATTGTAACAGTTCTAGAATAGACCTTTAAGAACATATGCAGATGGTTAGGCTAAGATTCTCAAAACACCAACCTTTTTTTACTTGACACATCCAATATTTCCCTATATTCTAGTTCTACTGTGTACATTCGAATTTAACACATAACGAAGCAGATTCTAGACTATAAAAACACATTTATAAATATAGATAAATTGTTACATTGGTATGAGTCCTTGACTTTTTTTTGGACAGATGATAAACATTTTGCTACTATAGCTATGGAGAACAGACAATAGATAATTCCTGGAATTTCTGCTGCTACTTAGACGTTCTTAACAGACCGACTTCGATTGTTCGCTTAAATATGTTTCCTCGTTTCCACAACATCGAGTTATTTAACACTTGGTTAGCACTAGCCTTGGTCACAAATTTGGATTTAAATTGTCCGGACACGTTCTAACATCGTTGTTTCTCAAAACAATTAGCACTAGGCAGTAGGCTACGGCTAGCACTACAGCTATCTTATCAAACAAGTTACAAACCTACTGTAGAACGTAACCCGTTAACAAATAGCGTCACATATATGTGATCTTTCGAATGTGGGTCCCACTGCTAACATCACAAATAATGTTCAAAGTTTTATAGCTTGCAAACGTTCAATACATACTGTAAAAAGGGAAATCCTTAGCGCAGCTAGCCTAGCTAATATATGCTAATATATGCTATTGCTAATATACATAACACACGCCTTAAAACAGTCTCAAATAGTCTTCAAGTTATCATACAAATAACAACGCACAAATACATGTTTTGTATGTTACTTGTAACCTTTGATTACTCATAGTCAAATAGCGAAACGATGAAAAGCTCAAAGGGCTGCAGTAGAAGTGAATCGTTATGTTCAACAATGAAAGAAAATGTTAGTCTTGTCGGAGTCTTTAAAGTGGATCCAATCAGAGCTCATATACATGACACCTTCATAACATCCACCAATCGTGTACCCCTATATTCAAGTTGGTCAGGTAAGAAGTAAACATTCACATGGGCATTTTGGTAAGCCGGTAATACTGTCGGTGACTGACCATAAAAACAAGTCAAACAATTGGATAATTAAGGTGTTCTGTAAAGAAGCATTGCAACATTAAACTTGAACGAGCATATTTGTTAGGCTTTATTATTCCGCTGCAATTGGTCATCAGAACAACAGTTGAGTGATAATGAAATGTGCAGAATGTTTCCAAACAGAAGGTGTGTCTGAAATTCAGTACGTGAAATTAGCCCAGCTAGCATGTTTCAAATATTCACCACAAATCTACTTTTCATCTTACAGTCAACTTTTTCTCAGATTTGTATACTAAACATTCTCCAGGGTCTTCATGTGAACTTGTGATTGAATCAGTGTATCAGTTTTTGACTGGCTGATGTGTAAAGCATTATTTTAGCGTTAGCGATAAATTTGATTTGCTTTATATCAATCATTTTTGGAGATATGAACTTGCCTTTGCACATGGTAACATGTTTTAGTGTCTTCCACCGACGTACCAAGTTTGGTGTTGATATCTCCGAGATTTGCTGAGATTTGATCCAATTTCCTGTTTGGTTGCTTTGTTGCCGATTTTGATTAGCTCTACCGGACAAACCGTTCTGAAAATCAAATATCCTTTGATAACTTCTGTGAGGGTTGCTCTGACGATGATGTGTGCCAATTCTGGGGAAGATTGGAAAAAAATTGTAGAAGGAGTAGGCTTTCAAAGGTTTTTGATAAAACCGGAAATAGCGGAAAATCTATATAACCGAAAATTGACGCCATGGTGTGCGTTGAACTCGGCTTGATCCAGGGAATCCAATGGTACCTCATTTTTGAAAATTCTTCCTCACGGAGGAATCCTAATAATCCCTCACCTACCATGGACTATTCTGTTTTTAGACCTGTCCACCCTACACATGTATTGGTATTCAATTTATGCTATTAAATGTACATAATGCTGGCGTAGAAGGATATAAACGTATGCGGGGGGAGAGCATTTCATGGCAGGTTTTCCATTAGATGTAAGTGCAATGCACCCCCTGTTAACCCTGACTTGGAAAGTGTCACATGCCTGAAACTTACTGTGCTTACTCATACTAGTGCCCTCAGTGTACAGTAAGAATCATTTGATGCTGGGATATACAGAACAGACAATAGAGGGGGGGGGGGGGGGGGGGGGGGGGGGGTGCCTCTCAGACAGGCTTAATGCACCCCCTGCTAACCCTGACTAGGAAAGTGTCACATGCCTGAAACTCACTGTGCTTACTCATACTAGTGCCCTCAGTGTACAGTCAGAATCATTTGATGCTGGGATATACAGAACAGACAATAGAGGGAGGGTGCATCTCACGACAGGCTTGTTGTATTCCTTCTTGTCACGAAATGCACCCCCCGCTAACCCTGACTAGGAAAGTGTCACATGCCTGAAAAAAGTGAGAATGAAAGGAGGAAAGGAGGAGGAGTGTACCTGTTAGATGGAACACCAAGGTGTTTCTTCAGCAATCCCCACACCAGTTTCGAGTACTTCATGTTCTGTTCCTCATTAATTCTCCCAAAGGTACGGATGTCACAGTGGGCACAGGGCTCTGACGTTCCCCCAAAAGTCATGGTCTGGCTTCCGATGATGTTGATGCAAAAGTACTAATGGAGATAAAGCACATAGGAGACAACTGAACAGAATGTTTGGCTCTTATCCAGCACATAGTTGGCCTTGTGGATATAAGGTCAATTTAAGGTTACAAAAGAAGTGGTAATTACAGTTTCAAAGTGAATCACAACTGTGAACTGTAAACTATGGACTATTATCCCTAGTATTAGTAGGATTTTAGAAGAGCAGCATGCACAATAGCTAGGTATATCTAAAGGCAGCCTCGCCCACAGGATTTGGAGACTCACCTTTTCTGGTAAACATTTACATTTAGTCATTTAGCAGACGCTCTTATCCAGAACGACTTACAGTAAGTACAGGTACTCACCTTTTCTGGTAAACGCATGGCTTTGGCCAGTTCTACGGTCGCCTCAGAATAAAGTTCTTGCGGGACTTCTTCTTTGACCACATTGGTGTGCACAACAAAAATAGGCATTATTGCGGTTAAGATACTGAAACACAGCCAGGTAAGATGAACAGTTGGCAGTTATGTTTGACGCACCCTATTTAAATGTTGGCATGTGGGCAAGGAGTGATGGCACACCTGTTAAATCCACCCATAGACAAGTTTTGTGTTAACATTTAGTTATGTGGCAGTAATCTGCAAACCTGTACATCTTGTTTCTAGTTGGGTTTGGAAATAATGTCAAAACAGGACAATCAGGTTAAAAGACTTAATGTCACGGCCACAGCCGTGCCCCCCTGGTTTTTGGTTTTGCCCTGCCCTAGTGTTTCCCTATCTCATTGTCTTCACCTGTGTCTCGTTGAGTTCTCGTTAGTTTCATTGTGTCCACCTGTGTCTTGTTTGTTTCTGTGTATTTAGGTTCCCGTTTTGTGTCCAGTCTTTGTCTTAGCGTTACCCTTTGTCGCTGCGTGTTACCCTGTCTGTGTCCCAGGTTTTGAGTATTAAACCCTTTGTTTGACATTGCCTACCGACTCCCCTGCATTTTGGTCCAACCCCACCTCATGTCGTGTCACTTCAGGCCTATTTAGGGACACCTGCAGGCGTGTGTGTGTGTGTGTGTGGAGGGGGGCAGGAGTAAAACCTGTTTGAGTAAAGTATTGAGTATGTTAACACTCTTTTTCGTATTAATGTAATTAGTTATGTAACTTTAAGAATTTGAAGGTGAACAATATTTGTAAATATAACATTGAAAATGGAGAAGAAGAAACATCATAATAAAGTGCCACTCAACCTTATACTATTTAAACCTAACATCAGACATTCATTTATTTAATCATGCATTCACACTTGATTTTTTTTTGTCTTCTAGTACAGAATTTTTTTTCTTCTTTTGGGGGGTTAAACATCTTAACAATAACAATCAGGCACTATTATTTGCAATAACACCAAGCAGCATATGAGGTTGGGGCAGGGTGATTCCCAGCCACAACACCAAGCAGTATTCTTGGAAAGATAAGTATAATAATACAAATACCACTGCTACTACTACTACTACTACTACTACTACTACTGCTACTATTGCTGCTACTACTACTACAAATAATAATAAAAAGATACGTACAAATTAAATCAATTCAAATAACAAACATACAACAATCATTTAACAAGGGCTAATCTATGCCTTTAGTTTTACGGCACTCTTCTTTTTCAATAGCTTTAAAGATTGTAATAAGATTTTTTTTTTTTTATGTCACAAACCAATGTGAGTTGGTAACAACGTATGTTAAGGTTTTGATGCTTTTGTCTGAGCATTCACTTTCAGTGTAGGCTATAAGCAGTCGGCAAAAACGGTAATTCAATTGGGCTCTTGGGTTTTAAGTGTTGAGCACAGACAATGATTAGTAGCTCACTTATATTGAAACATCAAACTTCACATGAATGATTTGATGAATGAATTTTATTACATATCTGGAACTGAGATACCAAATCATTTTGGTGTTATTCACATAAAGGTATGGGGCTGGTGGATAATATCACGCTGAAAACTGAGTTGTCATGGGCCACATTCTGGGGATTGAAGTCAAAGAAGTCGATGTACATCCTAAAACAAAGGTTGAAAATGTTTGTGAATGTACAGGTGAGAGAAAATATGAGTGGGTAATTCTATTAAAGATAAATAAGGAGGAGGAGTGTACCTGTTAGATGGAACACCAAGGTGTTTCTTCAGCAATCCACACAACAGTTTCGAGTACTTCATGTTCTGTTCCTCACTAATTCTCCCAATAGTACGGATGTCACAGTGGGCACATGGCTCTGATGTTCCCCCAAAAGTCATGGTCTGGCTTCCGATGATGTTGATGCAAAAGTACTAATGGAGATAAAGCACATAGGAGACAACTGAACAGAATGTTTGGCTCTTTTCCAGCACATAGTTGGCCTTGTGGATATAAGGTCAATTTAAGGTTACAAAAGAAGTGGCAACTACAATTTCAAAGTGAATTACAACTGTGTACTGTAAACTATGGACTATTATCCCTAGTATTAGTTGGATTTCAGAAGAGCAGCATGCACAATAGCTAGGCATATCTAAAGGCAGCCTCGCCCACAGGATTTGGAGACTCACCTTTTCTGGTAAACGCATGGCTTTGGCCAGTTCCACGGTCGCCTCAGAATAAAGTTCTTGCGGGACGTCTTCTTTGGCCACATTGGTATGCACAACGAAAATAGGCATTATTGCGGTTAAGATACTGAAACACAGCCAGGTAAGACGAACAGTTAGCAGTTATGTTTGACCCACTCTATTTAAATGTGGACCTTTGAGCAAGGAGTGACGGCAGACCTGGTAAATCCACCAATAGAAATCGTAGTTGTGTGGCAGTAATCTGCAAACCTGTTCTATCTTGTTTCTGGTCGAGTTTGGAAAGAATTTCAGTTCAGAATCAGACTCAAAATGTGTTTTTATTTCCATGTAACTTTATACTAACACAGAATTTAATGTGGCAGGAAGGTGCATACAATAAACATATACAGATCTTAATTAAAAAAAATAGACTGTATAAATGAAATCAAAAAGTATAATACTAAAGAACTAAACAATATGTAAGATGTAGTAACATGTATGATGATAATATGTAAGAAAAAATATAAAATAGGTTACATGACTTCAGGCCTATTTAGGGACACCTGCAGGCATTGTGTGTGGAGGGAGGCAGGGGTAAAACATGCCAAGTAATTTTGAATTTATTTTAAATTTTCATATAAATGTAGTAATGGAATTTTAAGAAGTTGAAGGTGAGGTGAACAATATTTGTAAATGTTACATAAAAAATTGGAACAAACATTTTAGAATAAAGTGCCACTCAACCTTATACTATTTAAACCTAACATTGAATATTCATTTATTTAATCATGTATTCACACAATTTTGTTGTTGTTTGTCTTTGTGTCTTTGTCTGAAATAACTATCGGGCATTGTTGTTTGCAATAACACTGTGGGGGGTTTAATATTGGCCAAACAACCAAAACAAATTTCCCTGTGTTTGAAGGAAGATGGGAAACGGAACAGTGTATATACATGAATCAAATAATGCCAATACCAATGGAAATTGCAGTTATTTGACTCTATGGGTTACATCAGAGCAAGAATGGTCAAAGTAAGGTTAAATTAAAACATACTTATTATAACATTGCGTTTAAAAAGTGAATGAAATCAACTACAAGGCAAACAAGTTGCAAAATTAAGGCTTTTTAATCAAACTTACTCTACCCTGATTATTGTAAACCAGAGAGTGAAAGAGGTGAGGAAGGAGTAGGACAAGCCAGAGCTGAGGAGAAGCCCTCAGGAGATGAAGATTCCACAGAACAATGCTTCACAATTCCCTTTATACCCAACAACAACCAATCACACCACATCTTGACCCTTATTTATCAACATATGAGTAGCAATGCTACAGTAAGTACGCAATGAGGTATGAGAGCCATCAAGTAGAGACTCCGTTCAGCAACTCCAGATTTTTGCATATGAGAGGTGGGGGCAGGATGACACAGAGCCACAACACAAAGCAGCATTATTGGAAAGATAAGTAGAATAATTCAAATACTACTATTACTACTAATACTACTGCTGCTACTACTACTACTGATACTACTACTACAAAAAAACATACAAATAAAGATACCTACAAATTAAATACATTCATATTACAAACATACACTAATCATTTAACAGGGGCTAATCTATGCACTCTTCTTTTCCAATATCTTTAAAGACAAGCTATAGATAATATATTTTATTGAGATTTCGTTTTTATGTCACAAACCAATGTCATTTTGACAAGGTGTCAAATTATGTATGCACGCCTCCCATCTGATAGGTGGCAGTAGTGCATTTGCCTTTGACAACCGAGAACGCTTACGCCTGTACGTTTCGGTAAGGGATTGGCGAGGTAAGATGGCGGCGCCAGAGGAGCAAGAATTATCTCAGGCGCAGACTGAGAAACTACTTCAGTTTCAGGTAGACAGACCCAGTTCCCTTAACATTGACACCTGTAACATTCCATTTACAATAAAGATGCATTGTGTATGTTACACTGTTGTGTTCAAGCTAAGTCACAGATGTTAAACCTGTTTTTGCTCAGATCATTTCGATACCCCTAGCTAGGCTATCGCTAGCTATGTCAATCTAGATAGCTTGTCTGTAGCTATCTAGCTTAGCTGTCAGATAGCAAGCTATATTGGAGCTACAGTGACTTGCCATATAGAAAGGAACTCCGAAATGTAGTCTAACTGCAGATTTGAGAGGCTACTAAACTTTTCCTTCACTGCAATTGCTAGAAAATATATATATTGGCTGACTGGTGCTGCTGAGCACATTTAAAAATAATTTGAAGTCGTCTACATTGAGCTAATCAGCATATTTAGCGATCTGGCTAAAGTTAGTTAGGCTAGCTCTAGGAGAACCTAACGCATCTGTCAAGGCAAAATGCATTGTCAGTTACCGACTGATTACCGTTAGACCGCTTGTCACCTCTGGTCTCTATTTTTATTCATTTGGCATTGTTATCCGTATTTGAGGTTAGCTTGCTAGCTAGTGTCTTTGTAGTTGAGTCGAGTTTTGTAATAAGTCTCTTCATTTGTTCAATTAACAGGACTTGACTGGCTTGGAGTCTATGGACCAATGTCGTCGCACATTAGAACAACACAATTGGAACATAGAGGTAAAGTACCTCAAGCTTCTGACTTGCAAGCTTGGCGACAGGGCAAAGTGGACAATTAGCTGTTTGAGTCCATCCATTAATTTGTTACTGCATAGTATTGTGGGGTTAGTACCTTGTGTCGATACATTGGTAGCTCTACACTTTGTATTGCTTTAATTAGACTAATACATCCTTTGACAACTTCACACAATGCATGTATCCCTCTATTTCAGGCAGCTGTACAGGACAGACTCAACGAGCAGGAAGGAGTTCCTAGTGTGTTTAACCCTCCACCCTCCAGACCCTTACAGGTCAACACAGCAGACCACAGAGTGTACAGCTACATAGTCTCCAGACCACAACCCAGAGTACGGGCATCATATTTATCATACTTAATAATAAGCACAAAACATTTAAATGTTTTAGTAAATTCTACATTGTTTCCTTCTTGCCCATCTTATCACATACTGCCTGTGTAAGGTGACATGTCCCTGACTTCTTATGACTTTATGTGAACAACTTGTTCTTCCTTGTGGGAATTTGTATTTTTCAGGGATTGCTAGGATGGAGTTATTACATGATAATGCTACCTTTCAGATTTACCTATTACACTCTTCTGGACATATTCAGGTACTAAAAAGAGGAAACTTAAATCCCCCCAATCAAGCAATCCTGTACTTGTTCCGAGCCACAGGACAGTGGTTATGATGTGTCCTCTTGCTAGGTTCGCTCTGCGGTTCGTCCGACCGGACCCTCGCGGCCGTGTCACGGACCCTGTGGGAGATGTTGTGTCTTTCATGCATAGTTTTGAAGAGAAGTATGGTGGAGCTCACCCGGTATTTTACCAGGGTACATATAGTCAGGTGGGTCCCCTTTTAGACCCCCTTGCACTGAACAACTGACTCTGAACAACTGACACTACAGAGTTACACAAACCTCAGCGTGTACTGCCGTCCATCCACTGATCAATTGACGTGCAAATCTGCTGTTTGTGGGGTTGTTGCCACTCTGCTGTTATTAATCCCTGTGGCTTGTAGGCGCTGAATGATGCCAAACGTGAGCTACGCTACCTGTTGGTGTATCTTCATGGAGAAGACCACCAGGACACGGATGAGTTCTGCCGGTGAGCATTCTCTCTGTCGCATCATTGGCTGCTGTTCTGGATATTCCCCCCATTGTATTTACTTATGAGCATTTTTTTGGCATTTGTATTTTTTTTAATCGACATTTCTGTGATCTATGTTTTTCCAGTTCCACGTTATGTACGGAAGAGGTCATCACCTTCCTCAATGCACGAATGCTGTTCTGGGCCTGCTCCACCAGCAAGCCTGAGGGATACAGAGGTAGCCTGATGAAACCAACTGAAAATAAATATTCTGTCTCTCTCCCCTTCTCGCTTTCATGATTTTCATCTGGAAAAACTGTTACATAGTATGTGGGACAGGAAACTTAATATTCTATTCTAACTCTCGTATCCTCTCAGCCACGATGAAACCTTTGGAGGGAATGTTTAATTGAAGAGTCCTGCCCCCTGTGTTGTGTGACAGTGTCCCAGGCCCTGAGGGAGAACACCTATCCGTTCCTGGCCATGATCATGCTGAAGGACCGGAAGATGACCGTGGTGGGGAGGCTTGAAGGCCTGATCCAGCCGGAAGACCTCATCAACCAGCTGACCTTCATCATGGAGGCCAACCAAACATATCTGATGTCTGAGCGACTTGAGCGGTAGGGACTCCGGCTGAATAGACTCCACTCAGTGTGGGACTCAACCTTCAACCCTGCCTGAGGCTTCAGATTTGAACAGTCAACTTGTTTGTTATAGAGCAATGTCTTATTGCTAACCCCCTCTGTCATGGCAGTTCAGTTTCTCCTTTTAATTCGTTTTCAGTCCTCCCTTTTTTTTTGATGAGCATCTGAATTAAACCTGAGAAACTAGGTTAATGGCATGGACCAATGGGAACACAGGGAACCGGCAGACACTATGCCTTTTGAGGTGTTAGTTGCAATACAGTGTTTGCTAGCATTCAGAAGGATTCGTTGCAGGGATGAGAGGATTCAGACACCCTTGTGGTGTAGTGGCACCAGACGGCTTTCCATAAAGTGGATGTCCGTGTGTGTGTGCCTGTGTCCCAGGGAGGAGAGGAACCAGACGCAGGTGCTCAGGCAGCAGCAGGACGAGGCCTACCTGGTGTCTCTGAGGGCCGACCAGGAGAAGGACCGCAAGAGGAGAGAGGAGCAGGAGCAGAAGAGGCTCGAGGAGGAGAAGGTCCAACAGACCGTCCTCGCCGAGGAGAGGAGACGAAGGGTGAGAAGGCGTCCGTCCTTCATCTTTCTCTGCGGCCAACCCGATGTCGATGTGCAAACGGCCGACTGCTCTCGTTTCAGAACCTGGAGGAAGAGAAGGAGCGGAAATCGGAATGCCTGCCCCAGGAGCCTCCAGTAGATGACCCAGACAGTGTCAAAATAGTATTCAAACTGCCCAACGACACTCGAGTAGAAAGGAGATTCCTCTTTGGACAGTCTTTGACGGTGAGTTTTATGTCGGTTGGACAGAATCACAGCATTGGGTGTCGTAGAACATCATTCTTGCATGCATGAAAAGGAGGATAGCAGTAGAGACTGGGCATGAGTCTGTGCCCCCAGCTGAAAACTGTCACTTGAACTGCTTTCTAACCCTAACCGTTTTGTTTTTGTGGTCAGGTAATACATGACTTCCTGTTCTCGTTGAAAGAAACCCCGGAGAAATTTCAGATAGTCACAAACTTCCCCCGCCGGGTGCTGCCCTGCCTCCCCACCGAGGAGCAGCCCAACCCCCCCACGCTGAAGGAGGCTGGGCTCAGCCGCTCAGAGGTCCTGTTCGTTCAGGACCTCACGGACGATTAACACCCATCGATACCTCCTCTATGTGGAACTTTTTCTTTCTCGCCCCCATTTATGTTTTATTTCCCTTTGTAAAATCGCCATTGTACGCAAGGGATCACAGATAACAATCTTACCTGGAAGAGTGTAGGTGCCCCCACCCCCATCCAGTCCAAATTTGGTTATGTTTACAGGGTTCCCACCAACCTGGAAAGTTCTTGAATTTTAAGAAATAAATAAATATTAAAAACTTGGACTTGTAAGTCCCTCTTTGTAGGCATCAGTGTGTGTTTGGTAGGTAGTGTCCTCCCTCTACCAGCAGTAAGCAGACCTCTCTCCTTGCCAGTTTAACCCCCCCCCCCCTCCCTGGCTTAGCTGCCAGTATTTTAAGTAGTACTATTGTTTTAACATACTTACTGGACTTGAAATCCATTCTGGCCATACAATACCATACTATAATTTTGTACGAAAACATGTTTTATCTAATAATGTTTTCACTCATAAAGGCAGGACCTCCTGTTGGTCAGTCCCTAAAACACTTCCCGGGTCAATCAACTGCCGTTGGTCAAGGAGAGCAAACAAGCCAGCCCATCACTGATCTCAGCAGATGTCCTGGTCCTAGTGTCCTAAGTGTTCAAAGAACAGTGTTGTTACAGAATGACTGCATTTAACAACCATCAAGGGGCAGTGTAACCTTTTTTTGGAAACATGTTTGCTAACATGATGTATGTCTGTGGCGTGGGAGCCCTGGTTTGAGAGGAGGGCTAACATGACCCCCTTCACATGCCCTGTACATAGGTTAGATGTCTAAGAACAAGGCTAAAATTCACTTTTGCTTTTTATTTTATTGTGTTTTCAGTTTTTTATGCAATCAAGTTGACTATATAATGTAATTGTTATGAAACGACCAAATAAGGGTTGATTGGTATGTCAGAGAGAAGTGGGCGGCCTGCAGTTTCTTTTGAAGTTTTAAAAAAGACAAAAAGATGCCACAGCTTTTCTATGTGGCTGTATCTATAGTAATAGTACAAGTCTGCCCATAGTGTGCCTGTGGTTATTCATAGATGCCTATTTTGCCTGTCTAACAACTGAATGGGCTGGTCATGTAAAGATGTAATTTTCCAACTATAAATTAAACATTTTAAAATGTTGTGGTACTTTTCATTGATATGTCAGGACCAGCATGGTAATGCGTTTCACCTCATGTGGTGTTCTCACAATTTAAACATTTAACATTGAAATGCTGATATCTTTACAGTGAGCAAATAAGTTTAATAACAGCCAGATAACAAAAGCCACATAAGCCAGATGTGGAAGATGGAATAGTATAATACTGGGCCTTCTAATCAGTCCAGGATGGAGCTTTCTTCAGAGTAGTGTCCTCTCAGGGAAGCTTCATCTTCACTCCATAATCACTGACATGCTGAGATACTCGTTTTAAGGTGGAATAGATACTCGTTTTAAGGTGGAATACAATGTTTACTGTTGGTTATAAATTCTGTGACTTTTGTAAGTGAAACTCGGCAGTGATAAGTGAAACTAGACAGTGGCAGTTATGTTGGTTTACACGTCATACATTTATTAGTGAACAACCCTCTCAAAATCAGCCACAACAATTAAAAAAAATATGATTGCACTACTCGATAAAGCAGAACTAGCAACTTTCATTTAAAAAAAGTACAAATCTTAAAAATTTCAATCAGTATACAGATGTGTATATATAATACACTATAACTAGTTAGAATTATGTTGAATGCTACAAATAATAGGATTCCAATGGAATGAAAAATTTCTAGCATTAATAAGAACCATTTTCCTATATATAATATATATTAGCTTTGTTTTGTTTTTTTATCTTCTCCAAATACAAACATGGCAAAATGAGGTAACTGTAAATGTGCAAGTACCCAAGCAAAAATATCTTCCTAACACACACAACACATGCCCCTGTCTCTGTTGGCAGGTGGCTAGCCAGAAAATCAGGATAAGACTATTAGGGGCCAGGGAGAGTAGGAACAGTATACAAACCACTATCCCACCACAGCAAAAAAAGAAATTAACCCAAAATAATTAAAGAATCATTGGTATTTACGGAGCAATCAATAAATCACAAGTCCTAAATAACTGGTTTTAACTGCTTATTGGAACACAATTATTTGCACCACACAAGCTGTGAGATATTTCAATAATTGGGCAACAGAAAGACTACAAGACTCTATTTCATTTGTTCTTTTTTAATTTAGGTTATTACTAAATGATGCCAATACCCTCCGAACCCTTTGAGTGCTGTTTTTCTGAATAGGATGTCTAGATGTTAAAAGTACATTTTACAATATTAACAGTTAGAACAAGAGCTTACTAGGCAGGTGAAAATTAGCAATACTGAAATATGTATGACAACCTTTTTTTAGATTTTTTTTATTATTCCCTTAAAATATGACTGTAACCGACCATGTTCAGGGTATAAGTACAACATGCTTCAAGAATACATAAGATCCATTGCAAACTATTGCATTCCTGCAAGTGACAGTATAATACCTAAACGGAACATCTAGCACCATTTCACTATATGGCTTTTAATTAACTACAATTGTTTCAAAGCGTGAAGGCTAATTTTCAGTCTCTGTGGCAATAACAGTAACACAAATATACTCTTAAATCCCAGTTTCTTCCTAGTTTACAAGTTCAGGCATTATTCTTGTTTTTTCCTTATAAAATTAACTTGGCGTAATAAAATCTTGTAGTCATTCAGTTCGATTACAAATGTGTGCAGTACAATGCATGGCAGTAATCAGCTGAGCAGTAAGATCCAAACCCCCGAACCCAAAGCCAAATAGAGCTAAACACCAGCTGGGAGCTGGTCAGACATGCAAGAATATTGTGCACCAATAAATAGGTCTGAACCCATTTCTAGATATCTTTCACTGAAAATACACACTTTTATTTGACTTTTTTTTCTTTTCTTTTTCATGCAAACACCTTGAGTAGTTTGGAAGAGGTTTAGGTAGGATAGTGTGCCCCATGGCACATTTAAAACGGGATCACAACCGCTATGTCAGAACATGTGGTTCAAGTACAAGAACACAAACAGAATGTTTAACAGGTTTGAATAATACACTTGTAATGGTTTGCAGTGTACACATTGCCTCTTTTCTGTCAAAAGTCATAGCTTCTCTATTTTCAACTCTTTTTTCTAGCATGCCTGTCTTTAAATGATGTAATATCCACCACATCTGGCAAAATTGGTATTAGTTAAATTGATTACATTAAAATATCTATGGCCTGAGGAAAACAGCCAGATGTAAATACACCCCTTTCATGGCATCCTTTCCACTGTAAATTGACTGTTTTCCTTTTTTCATATATACTGAGAGGCCCTGAGTGCTTTTATACATTTTTTTTTCAAACTCACAATATATGCCAGTGAACAGATATGTACACATAGAATATTTCTCAAAGCTGTGGGTTGAACTCATTTTAAAATGGCTTTTTTTTCTTAAGGTGGCACAAACGTCACAAAGAGACTCACATTCGCTATAAAACATGGCAAGGTCCCTTTACACAAGATAGCAAGTCTCTGACCCAAGGGTTGCCTCATCAGTGCTTATTGGGGCAGGAATAGAAAGGAGTCTCCTACTTATACAATACATAGGAAAACACCCCAGATTAACATGTAGACCCCCCCCCCCCCCCCCTTCAACTAGATTCAGTTTTGGAAGCCTGACCAAGATAAGCCATGAGCTGGATGTACAACAGTATATTACACTACAAAACACTCAAGCTCCCACTTTGTCACTTGAATCCCTTCCCGATCACCATAGTTACAGTCAGCTGGCATGAGCAGGAGTGCCGCCCGGGACTTTTAAAAGGAGTTTCAACATTCTTATGTCTTCAAAACAAGACGATTATCTAAAAACCATTCACACTGAAGCTATGCAGAAGCTTATCTTTTAAAACACCATTACCATAGCCTAAGACCTGACCAATTTGCCAGAATAAAACACATACCATACACAATGTTAGTGCTCTAATATCCTTCACTCTGTTCTCGCTAAAAGATAAAATCAATAAATAACACAATTTAAAACCGGACTCAGAACACGTGGAAAGTGTTTTTTTTTTTCTTTCTTTTTTTCCTCTAAGATTAGTAATAGGTTTGTGCTTGTCAAGGTCTTGAAGGCAGGTCTGAAATATCGAAGAGTATATATATATGTATATATATATTGAATATTTGGCTCACAAACAAAGAGAAAAAAGCCTGGTCTTCCAAAAACAGGAAGCAAATGTTCACTTTAAAACTAGTCACTCATTGCACATATTGCTTCTGCACATACCAACCACCCACCACCCCCAAGTCTTCCAACAGCAATCTGTAGGGTAACTTGTCCTCACCAATACAAAGGTGAAAACACATGCTCACCTTGAGTTCTGGATCCCTCTGGCTAAGCTAGCAGTCATTTTTTTTGTTTGCTAGTTGTTTTTTCTCCATAATCTGATAAATATGGTGGCAATGCTTGGTTAAAATATTGCTAGTCTGAATCAACAGTCCATGCAAATCCTACTGTGCTGCCCTGAATCCAGTGGTCTTACAATGCATTGTCTCTATGGACAGGAAAACACACGCGCACACACACACACACACAACAGGGGGACAATGAGGAGGTGGATGTGGCACTTGTAGTGAGGTTTGATGACCCCAGAAAGAGGGGTACTGTCCTCTCCTCTCTCCAGGGCCAAACTGAGGGAGGACTCCCATCACATCTCCACCCTTCCCATCCCTCCATCCAAGGTTTCGTTTGGGAACGTGAAGAGGGAGGGGAGACAAATAAAACCACAGATGCATGTCCATCCTGTGCAGTCCATAACCTCAGGCTTAAGAGAAGCAGTACTACGAACCAGAGCAAGTCATACCTTCACAAAAGCATTCGCAGATTTGAAAGAAAAAAAGAAAAGAAAAAAAGGATAGAACTATTGAAATCATCAATACATTATTGCGAAACATACATTATTAACAAGTCACTTGGCCTGTCTCCTACGCAAACATGCATCCATGAAGGTCTGGATTCTCCTCCAGCCAGTGGAATGGCCCAGTTTCCTACAGCCATGGTGAAGTATTCCTATTATTTGTCTGCTAATTGCACAATGTGTCCAGCCCACGTCAGGCCCCCACGTCACACCACCATCATAACAACTCCCATCAAATCATGAAGAGCAATCAAAACCACCACACAAAAAAAAGAAAAGAAGAAACCTTATAACCCCCACCCGCAAAAAATGTAAACGGAAATAAAAACACAGGTAAAATCTTTGGAAATCTGCAACACGGCGGGCAGAATAGGAGGAGGATGGCCACCCCGGGACTGGAGCTATGCAGCTTCAGCAGACAGGAGCTCTCAGGAGACAATGAAGCACAGCAGAGGTACAGTACAACAAGCTCCAAGCACAATCCTAGATTGCTTATAGTTGAGGTGGGGCAAGAGTGGTGGGATTGGGTGGCATCTCTTTTTCTCGTTGTGTTTATTTCGTTTGTTTGTTCGTGTTGTTTTTTTTGTTGTTGCCGGAAGCCCACGGTGAGGTGGGCAGGCGCGCACCAGGCTTGTGACAACTCTCTGGTTGGGTGTGGCTTGTTCATCAAGCGCTCGGAGCCCGGCCTCACTCGGCCTCGCGGTGCACCTCGGACGCGTCCGCTCGGCAGATTGGACAGGTGCGGTTGGTCTGGAAGGCAAGGTCATCCAGGTGAGCCTCGTAACAGCACCCGGTGGAGCGGAGTGGGGTGTGTGTGTGTGTGTGTGGGGGGGGGGGGGGTGGGGTGGAGAGGGGAAGTCTGCTTACCTTTAACCATTTGTCGACACACTTGGCGTGGAATTCGTGGTTGCACGGTAACACCCGGAGCAGCTGCCTACACTCAAAGTCGCTAAAGCACACAACACACCTGAGACACACACACACACGGGGGAGAGAGAAGGACCACTGATATAGCACGGTGACAACTATGATATAAAAGCAGCATGTTGGGAGTGGGAGACTTAGCGGGGCTCACAGCGTTTGTTCAGATTGATGATTCTCCAAATTAAGCCTGTAGGACGGAAGCTGCTCTATGTCGGCCTTGGTGAGTCCGCGAGGCTTGGCTTCCCCGAGCCGCTCGGCCAGGTTCAGTAGTGCCTGGGGGAGAAGACCCAAGTTAGGACGAGACCCAACCACATACACACAGCATAACCCCAGAGAGAGAGCCCCCCCCCCCCCCCGCCCCCCCAACATGCAGCTTTTCAGCTCTCGGAGCATTCCAGAACTGCACAAGGAGGAACAAAGGAGTGGAGACTTGAGGCCTAATGTACCTCGTAGTTCTCCATCTCCACATCGTCCACGTCCAGGTCCAGGCTGATGGCTGGACCCACAGCAGTAGGAGGCACAGGAAGCATCGACCTGAGGGAGGACAGGACTGTGAAACACCACTCACACAGAAGGCTCTTCAGAAGAGCAACGCACGGCTCGCAATCTGGCAGAACCCTGATGATGTGAGGTTGAGTTCACAGACTTTACCTGTGGCTCCAAATGCACTCTGCATGGTTGTACTGTCAAGGGTGAACATTTGGCACGAGTTGTAACGTGTGTTTGTAGGATGAAGTACTTACAGGAAGTAGGGCAGAAAGCCAGGGTAGTAGGGCGGAGGGGGCGGGGGAGGGGGCAGAGGTTGCTGTAACCGATATCTCTGGCCACTCACTCGTCGGGGCAGCATGTGAGGATATGGCTGAGGACAGACAATTGCATCAATTCGATGGAATCCACTATAGATTTGACTGGTTTTTGCTGTCACTACCAACTGTTACTAGGTGCTTCCAGCTAGACCAACAGACATTCCTTTACAAATATATACTGGAGCCAAACGGCATCCACTGTAATGAGTCAAACATAAAGGAAAGGGGGTCTCACCACTCCAAAGGGCAGCTCCTGGTGCAGGGGTTCTTGGGGGAGATACTGGAGAGGCAGGGAGGGAGGCATCGCTGGTGGGTGGTGGGAGGGAGGGTAAGAGAAGGTCCCTATGGGGTGCTGGTCCCCTCGTAACTCCACGTCATTCTCCCCCCTCTGGAGAGGCTGAAGAGGCACACACAAACACACACAGCGTTTAGACTGAGCAGTGCCAGGACTGGATATTAACCCCACGTAGTGCTGGGGTCCTCCCGGTGATGTCGTGTGTCTGTGTCCAGGTCGCTGTACTTACCATGCGTGGGTGCTGAGGTTGTAAAGGGAGAAACTGGCTCAGAGGAGTAAGGTGTGGTGGCTGGTGGGCGGGTACGGGGGGGCTAGGGTGCAGTATAAAATGCTCACTAGAGATCAGGGGTGGGAAGGCTTGGTAAGACACTGGCAAATGCTGCATTGTGCATGCTTGGATGAGCTGGAGAGAACAAGGGGGGGGGGGGGGGGACAAGAAGAAAACCACAAAAAAATACTGTTCATTAATAGAGTTGAGGGCCAACCAACAAGGAAGCCAGGAACATACTACTTTCCCCTAAACTCCCTAAGCCAGTTGAATACACATATGGCTATTATCAAGCTCTCTGAACATTGCATGGCAGGTGGAAGCATGTGGTAAAGCATTATGCATCACAAAACAAAGAAATACAGGACATGTGGTTAGGCCAGCTAAATGATGGTTCACCTTTCCAACTTCCCACTGACAACAATGCATAAAGCATAAAGCCATCCCAAAATGAATAACCCTCTACACAGCATGAAGCAAGGCATGTTGACTCAGGCTAAACAAAGTAGCTGAAAGTAGCTACTACTTCTCCGTAAGGGCAGCTGATAGTGAGGCATTGGGGTGGTATGGTACGCTATGTGGATGCCCCTGACATTCACGCTCTTCCTTTTCAAACTCACTGGAGGAGGAAGGCAGCAGAGCAGAGAGAGCTGTCCGCTGAACATTACCGAGCATGCTGGGAGCTGCTGAGCGTTGCACCCTGGGATTGGCTGCCCGGTGTGGATGGGGAAACCGTGGGTTGTCACCGTGGTAACTGTGTAAGATATCGGGACAGATCCTTGGTGCATCTTCGAGGAAGAAGGAAGAAGAAAGGGGATAAAGTTATTGGAGGATGAGGCACAAAACAAAATGACTATGCATACAATGTACTGAGTAAAAGCCCAGTGTCTCAAGGTCTCTTTTACCCAGCACCGATTTTGGAGGGGAAGGCAAGGGTGGGGGGGATTCTAAGTCTTTTGAAAGCATAATTGCCCCTGCTTCTGTTGCTTCCTGCTTTCGGTTACCTGCTCGTGTAGATCCACCATGATGGGGTTCTGCTGAGGGGGGGGTGCGGCAGGGTGAAGCATGCGTGGTGGTGCGCTGGTGTGGCTGTACTGACTGGAGTCATCTATAGGAACCTGCTGATGTTGCTGCTGCTGCTGCTGCTGCTGCTGCTGGGAGAAGAGTGAGTGGTGGAAGTTCTCATCCTGGAGCAAGGAACTGTGAAGTACAGGTCTGTCTCGTCTACCCCACTGTTGTCTCTGTGGCGGGCTGGGAGAGATGCAACACTCCTTGGATTAGCATCATGGATGGGTGGCGTTTAATATTAGCATGGTTGCTGGTTCTTAAGAAGTGTGTGCTGCTCTCCTTTGGCCAAATATTCACCTTCTCCTGAGATGCACGGGGGTGTTGCAGGGGTCTCCAAGGAACCGCCTCTGGTTTAAGGGGGCTGTGGGTGGCCGCCTATTCACTGCTATTTCCCATGGTCGCATTGGTGACGTCGTGGGGACGAGTCACGCTCTAGAAAAGGAGACCAGTGGCGCTGGAGGCACTTCTGTTTGGTAACCAATTGTCTTAACCTTGTAAAATGAGGAAATCCACGTTATAACACTGAATAGCATATTTACAGTCGTTTATCATCAACAATGTGTGATCTGCTCATTAAATTTATTTAGTAGAGAATTAAATTCACCATTTACTTGGTGCTGGCTAAGGAAAACACTTATTTCTGTTGAAGTCATTACAAGCAAATTGACAAAAGGGGGCGCTGTGGTCAACTTAAACAAAAACAAGGAGGGCCATGTGCTCGGGGAAGAAACAAAGCAAGCAACAACAAAGGATGAAGAATATTAACGTTAGCTAGACTAGCTATAAAGTTAGCTCGCCACATAACGTATAGACACATGTTCTGCTAGCAAATCATAGTAAACCCCTTCCACTTCTTTTTTCACGTTTTGTGCGAAACAAGTTATCCACTTCGCTATATGGCCTATAAGCAAAGTGAACTATTAGCTACTCTATCTGCCCAGCGGTGAATATAATGTTGCTTCCACTGGCGACAACCATATACGCAGAACGCTGGCTGGCAAGCTGCCATTGTGTTTCATTTAAAGGTAGCTCTAATTAGTTAATAAATACGTTATTAGAATCAGCAAGTAAACTAACGTTAACTACTCAATATGAAAATTGCAAGCCAGCTAGCCTATGTGGCTCTTGCCTTCCAGCTACCAGTACAGACATTACCAGCTAGCAATCAGCAACAATAAGCCAACTTCAGCTACCTACACTTGAGAGATGAGATCGAAGTGTTGTTTTGCAATTGCCTCTTTATCCTCTGTGTCTTGGAGTTTCAGTTGCGGAGACTGACAGGCAACGGTGGAGTGGATACTTGTCCGATGTGCTAGCTTATTGCTAGCACTAGCTAGGAAGACGGAGCGAGCAAGTCTATTCTAATGACAGAGCTAGCCTTAGCGTTCACTAGCTATTTGTTTACATAGACTTCCGTCTTATTGGTTGGCAAATTATTAAGTCAACGTTTTGCAAGCTATGTAATAGCTTTCTTCCAGTTAACAAATAAATGTTAACGTAACTTTTCAGAATGAGTAAATATTCATACATTCCGATAAAATTTAATTGGCAACATTCCTAAGCGCGTGTGGTCACTAAAAGTAAACTGCATTGTTGTGATGAAGCCACTCCTCCTACTGCACACAACCAATCACAAGGCAGCCACTATCCCAACACAACTTCGCAATAAAGTATCTAAACAAAACTTTACAATATCATTTTTATATCTCACATCTAAAACCATTGGTTTCAATCACCATAATTGACGGGGCAATAACCCATGCAACACATATATGCTTTTCTAGAGACTTGCTTATGTGCAACAATAAAATTACGCTGTGATACAAATAAAACATAATACAATAGGCTTATATATGATAATAACATATTTATAAATACTTATGCTACTCATGTGGTATGGTACCTATGGTACTCTTATTTAGTTTGTGAACGTTTTAAAATGTGTATAGGCCTACATGTTGTGTGACGTGATACTATGAACATATTCCCCTTAATTGTGCAAATAAAATACATACTACAGACAATGTTTCTGTTGCATTGGTGTAGGCCTATAGTCTTCATATTAGTTATGCTTGATTCCAAGTAATGTTACCCAGGGTCTGCAGTAAGAGGTAGTATGCAACATAAACTTGATAACCTAGCGAAACCTCTATGGATCCACCAATAATGTAAAAATAAACAGCACTCGTTGTTCGCCTCGGTAAAGCATGAGCTTTGTCTTAATTGACTATAGTCTAAAACCCACATTGCACTTATTGAAGAAAAAGGGGTTTATTTTTGTAAAGCATTATTACATGCGTATCCGGTTCGCAACACTGGGTGAACGGTTATTCAAAGACTAGGATGTGAGGATGTAAGGGAATCGGTTTTACAACTTTCGGTTCTTCGTGAATGTTCACAATCACAATTAAATCATCATTATTTTGCACCTGCATGAGGCCTGACAATTTCCTTCACTGCAGAGCATCACTGCAATGAGGCAGACCGAAAACACAGGGACATTTTGTCTCGTGAAAATCTTTAGGCCTTGCCATAAATGTGGGCCTGACTGTAGCCTACATCAGACAGTATCTGAAGATTGATGATAATAAACAGCAAGGGGCTACTTTTTATTCTGGGCTGAATGTAAACATAACGTCGCTGTCAAGCAAGCTGCAAAACAAGGAGGGGCTGGAAAGACATGGGGGGAAAAGACGAACAGCAAAACCCAGCACGTAGCTCCTGGAATAACTAAGAACTAGCTATCAGACACTGAAAAGCTACGAATCCTGTAGAGAGGGAGAAAAAGAGTCCCGCTTCGTTACCTGATTGTTAGTAAGCAAGCATTTGATTCACTGATATTTCCCCTTGTAATCCTTCACATCTTGTTCATATATTCGGTGCGGCATTGTCGTCAGCTGTTCAAGTATGGAACATTCGGTGGGTTTCACCATTATTGTGAAGAAAGGTACAAACATGAGACTTGCTACTTCAAAAACATATTTAAAGAAAATATTATATCGTACTTCACGATAGCAAGTGTATGTGATATTAGCTACCTACTCTAGACGATTGTTTATGACTGGTAAAGCAACCGGACACTTGTTTGGAGTTTCGGCAGGAAAACGTTGTACCCCCATTTAGCTGTTATTGTGAGAGAGCGATTATCCTGTCAATTTTACCGTAATGACTGTATTAGGGTGATAACAGCGCCACAATGTCATGTACAAGCAGATTACAAATTCTCAAAGGACTTCCACTTTATTTTCTATATTGTTGTCAAAAAACGTATGGTAGCGTAATTGTCTTGTTATTTCATGGAGCCTATTTGCAGATCAATCTATTATTAGCTATTATTTTTTGTCCTATTTTTACAATTCAATCCAGTTCCATCACAGACATTTCATATCATTAAAAGAAATGCAACAAAATACAGCACATGAGAAAATAAATCAGTTGTTGGTCATTTGAATTAAAAATAAGAATTTAATAAACGAATCAAAGGTGTCTTTGCTTCCCTCTAGCGGGGATGTTATATCAGATAATACAAGTGTATTTTTCGCCTTCATATAAAAAATTGGTTTTATTCGCCATACAAGTTTGCACAGACAAGGACTTTGCTTTGGTAGGAAGGTGCATACATTCAACATATAGGAATCTTAAATTAAAATATGAGGATTAATTATGCCAAGGGTACAATAACTAGCAATACTAAGTGGAATTAAAATGAAAGTAAAATATGCAATAACATATAAAATAAAATATCACCTCCACTTAACCTAAAATGAGCTGCTTGTATAGGCCTACAGTAAATAGATATAATAAAATGATTCCTCAGTTTCCATCAGTGACACCTGACCCCTCCCATCATATATCTGAGATAGGCTGGTATTGGCAACAGAAGCCATGACATCTCTATTTTACAGTAGTTGTAGACATGCCTAAAACAGCCAAGTAACAACTTAAATGAGAAGATAATATCACAGTGGAGGGATGACAACAATTCTGAAAGTCTGTTTGGTATAGACCTTTTTCGTATATACAGCATATAGATAAAACACCAACAGAAAATCTGAGAATCAAAAAAATAATGATGTGTGTGTATTTGGGGGAAAGTAGTTTGATTACTTTTTAAAAGTGAACCAAATCTTAAAGATATCACTACAGGAGTGGTTCACAGGCTGTAATTATGGTTTGTATAAGTGGGTCTCATGGTGTGGACCTTTGGTCTGCAGAATGGCGGGTCACTGTTGCCTGTCATAAAATGACAACAGTCAACAAAACAACAATGATGTTGCCTGTCTTTTGGCTCAGGAATGGATATTACCACAAAGCTTCAAATGGCACGGCGTATACATTTAACAAAACAGCTGGAAATCACATATTGGTCAATGAAGTCTGTATATATATATATTTCTATTAAGTCTTTGTTTCCGTTTACTGGAAAATGAGTGTTGACTGCCCATACTCTTTCCAGGCACCACCCATGTTCACACTGAGGGGATTAGCAGGATGTGTCAGGAGCCAAAGTCTAATAGGATAAGATTAGACATGACAGTATTGGCAGTTCCTCTAAAACACTATAAGATCAGAATGGGTTTGTTAGCAATGGGGTAGCAGTCACAATCTTCCCCAACATTTTGACATTGCATGCCTTGTTTTTTTTATTTTACACATTGATCTGTGGTTGAAATGTTTGGGGTGATATGTTTTGGTATTACCCAGTACCTGGTTCGTACTTCCTGTAGTTGTTGAGTGAGCCACATTACAGAAGGATGATCTCTCCCAAAGCGTCAACAAACAAACTTATTTTCTCTAAGCTCCTCTCAAAGCCATTAGTCTTCTTAATAGGATAATTGACCTATAAGTACAAGTGGACTGCATGGTGCTGAGCATCATCTCTAGAATTTGACCCCCGAGGTCAACACAGTTTTCCCTTGACCTGCAAAGTCATTTTCTCTCATTAAACTCTGGTCATTTAAACTCATCCAACTATTCAAATGTTTAATTTTTAATTTTGAGACATCTCATTTGTCGGAATAGATCTAATTTATTAGTGTGGACCCACACAATGCATTTACTTTGTTGCAATTAATCAGACCAACTGAAATCGTGTTAGTCCTTAGATTAGTCAAAGGTGGAAACCTGTTTCCATAGTTGAACTGACTACTCTCAGAAGTAAACCGAGGGGTTCATCACCTGATATTGTCTCTGTTCAATACTGTACATTTGGGTCTGGAGGCATTGTTGTCCTCCTTCGCCACAAAAAAATGTGTCCAGCATTGCTTTTGTTTCAAAGGGAATTTCTGGCAATGAGCAGAGGACAGTGCAGAGGACAATCCTTTGTGTGGCTCATGTTAATTATGAGGAGAGGTGAAAGAGGGAAAGGGGGTTTATGGGGGAAAGCTCATTAGTGTGGTAGGAGGGTCTTTACCAGTTGAGAGAGAAATAGTGGCCTGCTGGTTGGTAGCCATTCAGTCTGTAGGATTTTTCATGACCCATTATGTTCTCAAACTGGATGTAAACACCACCCAGGGACAATGGAAACAACTCTTCAGACAAAAGAGGACTCCTACTCCTCCTGGTTCACTGGTATGTGCCTGGACTATGGACCAGGGTGACATGACATGGCAAACAAACAGCTAGTGTCTTAGTGAAGGGTTATGAGTAGGGACTCATCCTCCCTGTACATCCATGGATACCTTTGAAATCAAGAGTGATTTGTGTGCACAGAGAAGTGGTAAATGCTCATTTTCCATGGTTAGAAAGTAACGTTAGTAGAAGGTTTGTGTTAACATGACTGTAGCTGCTAGTGAGTATTGCCGTGTCTGCGATGAACACCGATTTAGGAACAGAGATCTCATGTTCACTGTAATCAGCTTTGGCGTGGATGTGCACACACTGTGAGAGGAGTGCTGTGCTGTACAGTCACTGTATTTGTGTGTTAATCATTCACATTTACAGCCTAAGGACCACAATCTCCTGAGCAGCAGAAACAGGCAAAGGTCTCATCGACGCTCCTGAACTGTCCTATCATTCTGGGAGAAGCACCTGTCTGGTAGGTCTCAACGCTCTGTCATCTGGGTTTTACTATTTGTGTTTCACTCTTGAGGAAAAATAACTGTGACTTTTTGAACACCATGTCTGAGCGAATTGCTCCTTGGGTTAAGAAGTGGGTGTTTTGGTGGGGATGGTGGAACTTTTGAGAGTTATGAAGTATAGAATGAATTTTTTATTCCATAAACAGATTGGATGGTTTGATGCTAGTTGATTTAAACATTATCTTTTTTATATCATATCAGAGGCAATTTAAAAGCCATTTCAGAAGAAGGCTTTAATCAGACTAGTCTACGTATACTCATGGCTGTACTTCCACATGCACAATTTGCACATACTGATTTTTTTTTTTGTATTGTTGATTAGAAATAAGAATATCAGCGGTATGACTTATACATGGAAACATTTTATAAGGCCTTGATATGTTGCTGGGTAACCAAATCAAATATTAACTCCCATAAAGCAGACTTTATTGCTGATCTCTGTCATCCAGATTTACTGATACTACATTGACCTGACTGACATTCATTTTGTGGGAGAAGCTTTCATGTAGCCTCTCAATGTTGAAGATTTGAATATCAAACACACTAGTTTGTTCTAGATGTGAGTGTGCCCAACATGTTTTCAAATCATGTTATCACTTTTCAGTGGGTTACCCACATAAATGTAGTCCATATTTGACTTTAGTATGGTAATAGACTTGACAAAGGATTCTGGGAGGCAGTACCGTAGAATTCAGTTTCGCACACGCAGACTGGACAACAGTTTCTTTCCAAGGGCCATCAGGCTTCTGAACAGACATTGAGATGGACAGTGATTCACCTCACACTAGTCACTTTACACACTATCACTTTCAGCTACTGGTGTTTCAGATGGCTGAGCGATTAGGGAGTCGGGCTATTAATCAGAAGGTTGTTGGTCCAATTCCCGGCCGTGCCAAATGACATTGTTTCCTTGAGCAAGGCACCTCACCCTACTTGCCTCGGGGAGAATGTCCCTGTACTTACTGTAAGTCGCTCTGGATAAGAGCGTCTGCTAAATGACTAAATGTACTGGTTGCACTATCAGTAATATTGCACTATTGTACTTATCTTGTCTTAGGCTACAATAGGTTTTCAAAGTTAGTATAGGTTATTATGTGTATTAAAGGTTTAGTATATTGTATAGAATATTATATATTATCTGTATATTTATGAGGTTTACTTATTTAGCATAGATGTAATCTATGTTCTATGTACTTATATGTCATGTTGCCTTGCATTTTCTTGTCCTAAGAATTTCATTTTTTTGTGTTGTTCTGTGCATCTGACAATAAAAGACTTGGACTTGAACTTGAGGATTCACACAGCTGTGATTCCCCTTGTGAAATGCTGTAATGCTAAAGTGAGATGTACACTGTATCGTTAACATAGGTATTTTTGCAGTGTCGATGGCAGGGATGAAGGGAAGCATTTTTCTACTATGTGTCTCGGTCCTTCTTGCATGTGGTGAGTACACACTTACCATCCTTTATACACAGTCTGTTAACATGTCAGTCAAATTCAGGTGTTCAGGACAGTAGATCACAATGTAATAGGAAACACAGTCAACGTATGATGCCTTGGTACATTTTAGAGTCTTTTCTACTTACTTAACTTATTAAACTTAAATTATTTTGCCCAAGGCGTTTAATGAACACAGGAATTTGTTTACAGTGAAGGCATTTTTTCACAGAATAATAATGATTAGTCGTTTCTTATGCGGGTTTTGTGCATTCTCAACAGCTCAAGCCAATGTCAGTCCTGACGTAACATTAACTCCCATCTCGTTAAGGGAAGACCTGGCTATAAGTAGGTGTTTCTGCCCTTGACACTTGGCTGGAAATATCAGTTGGTACGGTGTTTATGTTTGCACTGCCACATCAAACATTTTCTCTGTTTCTCCCAACAGATGCTTTTGCATTTCAAATACAAGCTACAGATGCAGATGGAGATGCCTTAACATACCAAATTCAAGGAGTAAATGCAATCTACTTCAATTGCGACCTAAACTCTGGGGCCGTAACAATTCGGACCTCTCTGGACAGAGAAGTGGGTCTTTCTTGAATGGGTTAGTTCTTATCTGAACCTGACCATGTATGTTGTAGTATAACATTCATTTTGTTTTGTGGGTTATCTTCTCTAGAATGAACCAACGTTCTCTATCACAGTTGTTGTTTCAGATGGATTATACAACGTGAGTAAACACAATTCCTTTAACCATTGAAAGCCCCATATAACCCATCAAACACATACAAATGTCTTTAACCTTGTCCTATATTACCTTGTTTCCTTTAGGAGCCAAAGACCCTCTTTATTATTTTACTAGATGCCAATGACAACAGGCCCATATTTCAAGATGCACCATACAATACAGAAATCAGAGAGGTAAGTGAATACCTGGTTCTTTACCATGGTAACACAGTGCATTGTTTTCCACTCACATTATTAAGTACGGTTTTATTGTCAGTATAACATGTACTTAAAATTTAAGCAAATAGTGTGAAAGCCTCCAATCACATACAAACAGTTGCAAAGCACCACTCTTTCTAAGCTTCTTACTCAGTAGTAGTGAGGCTCTCTCCTATTATTACTATATTAATTAGTATTGTATTTGCAACATTGTAAATGATAGGAATTATTGACTGTTCCACAATGTAATTACAAGTTCAGTACATGTTACTTCATTTTAAAAGCATGTTTTGCTTGATAACTAAGGTGACAGTATAACCTCCTGGAAATCTCCATGTGTTTCTAGGACACTGAAGTAGGCATGGTGCTGTTTAAAGTGACTGCCACTGACTCCGACTCAGGTTCATCTTCCATTGTGTCATACAATATTGATGAAGTAAGTGATTATTGCTCAATTGGTCAAACTTATTTAGAACTCTGACATGTAAAAAAAAAAAAAAGACTAAATGTAAATGTAAAATAAAATTTGATGTGTCCAATAGGTTGTCCCGATTGGATCCAACCCATTTCAGATTGCAAGCAAGACTGGAGAAGTCAAACTGGTTTCAAAATTGAATTACAACAGTCTAAGTACCTTCTACCAGTTAAAGATAAATGCCTCTGTAAGTAGGCTTCTGAAATCTGTCAGTTCAAACATTCTTTCATTTTACTAATGTAACTAACCCAGTATGTCATACAGTTTGTAACAATGTTACGAAATGAAAATAATTTTAAATGTTACATAATTGGGAATTCTAAGACTTTTATGTTTCGGACTCGCCATGATTGTGTATTTCATAACAGGATGGTGGAGGAATGCTGAATGGTGAACATGTTGTCCAGTCCAGCTTGGCCTTTGCCTTCATCACCGTGGTGGACGTTCCAGACCTCGACCCCCAGTTTCTGAGCCTTCCTTACACAGCAGGGGTCAAGGAGCACTCCCCTGGGGTACGGCTCATCCTCAACACTGATTTCACCAGTGAATGAGTGTGTAGCTGTAAATGGAATTTGTGGTCGGGCCTCGATTTGAAATCAAGGGGCCATCTCTCCTCCTTTCTTCTCTAGCTATGGGAAAACAATTGACTGTGAACTAAACACATTAGTGTCGCTGAATCCTAAGAAAACACAGCACTTGTTTCGATTCTACAGAACATGTTTTCCATGTCCTTCCACATCCTGTTTCTGAAGCCTTGTCTTGATTTTTTCCCAGGGGACGTCTGTGATTACCGTGCGTGCCATTGACAGGGACACAGGCATCAACGATGACATCAGCTACAGCATTGAAAGTGAGATCTTTTTCACAATGTTTTCTGACAGACTTTCGGTTGGCTAGACTGTGATGGCTAATGCTGGTGTTTGCTTAACAGGTTCCAATGCAGCAGATTTGTTTGCCATCTCAGAGACTGATGGAACCATAACTGTCAAAGGAGACATTGACCGCGAGGCTTTGCTTGACATCAATTACGTAGTAGTCCTTGTTGTGAAGGTGAAGTTAAACAATGTTTGATTCTTGATATTAGTATTGTATCTTGATTATATTATTACATCTTCATCTACCATTTTAAACATGTGCATTCCAGGCCACTGAGGCAAATCCAAACATCCATGGGTTCCGGGCCAACATCTCTGCTGAAGTGTCTATCTCCATCAGCGACATTAATGACAACAAGCCCCGGTTCTACAGCTGTGACGCGGTGGGCAGCTGCAATGAGACCAACACTTTCACCGTTGATGTCCCGGAGCACTCCTCAGGGGCTGTACTCACTATCACAGTCAAAGACCCGGATCAGGTCAGACTCAACACAGAAAAGATGTCTTCTATGTTACTGTCATTGGGCATGCCTTCGTTGTAAGGACATTTTTGCTTCTGTTTTCGCTTGATGCAAAACACCGACTGTGTTTCTTCAGGGGACGAATGGCAGGTTCGAGCTAAAGCTGGATGGAGCTGACAAGGAGCCTTTTGCCGTGACTCCTGCAAACGGAATCTCAGAGGGTCAGATTCAAATTGTGATCCGGAACCCCGTGGAGGTGGACTATGAGACGACGACCTCCATGGTTCTCCAGGTACATGAGAGAGAAGGACGAGTCATCCGATTTATTTATTTTGATGACGCGACCAATCCTTCTTTCACTGAATTAAATAACCACCATTCAGACATGCCTCCAATGTTTTTTTCTGTGTTCAAAAATATTGGATCTAAGTCATTTGGAACTGGAATCAAAATAACTTCATCCAAATGGGGGTAGAGATATGAAACAGACTGACTCTGCTATACAACAGGTGGTCAAAACAAACAAAGTGGTTTGATGTTGCCCAATACCAGAATTATCCCCGCTTAACTGCGATAGGTATTACCAGGATAAGATGAGCAAAGCACTTGGATCCATTCTACCTGAGGTGATTAGGGAGGTTAAGAGGAAAATGTTGCACGCTTCACGCTTGGGGAGCACCACAATGGAGATGTACTGTAGGTCCAATAGTCATGTCTGTGTTGTCACTTGACAGAATGACAGGCTATGTACAGGATATGTTACTGGCAAGACTGTGAAGCTGACACACTGTAACACATGCATGTGTTAAATGGATTATTGTGTCCAATCTTAAACCCCCAGCATGTTTTCATCTCTGCAGGTGATTGCCACAGACCCCGAAAACACCGCTGACTGCTGCTCCACGGCAACCGTCACCATACGGATCCAAGACATCAACGACAACAACCCCTCATTTATGCAGGACACCTACAACCTGAAGCTGGATGAGCACAGCCCCAATGGAACCACCGTGGCCACCATAACAGTGAGTCCAAAATCATAACATCAGTGATCTATGAAGTAAAAATGCAATTTCATGTGTCGATTGCTATGTGGTCATATCCACAATTGGCCAGATGTCCGCTTGTTACAACAATCTTCCAAACCTGTTGATAAAGTTTGATTTTTTTTTGCACAGGCAGAGGATCCAGACACTATGGATGTTGACAATATTCTCTACAGACTTCTTCCAGATAGCATGTATGTAACCAATGCAAAAACAATTATAATTTTGTACACAGAGTAGTACTAATCATTCTTAAATGTTTATGTTTCCCCACTTTATATTTTCAGATTGAAACGTTTTAACGTGGAACCAAAAACAGGGAGAATATTTGTGGTAAACAGTGATCTGATTGACCGTGAGGTAAACTCACTGTACTCTGCAACGTTGCAAGCAAGAGACCAGGCCAACAACACAGGGACCACAGTTCTGGAGATTACACTTACAGACATCAATGACCAGCCACCGATCATCATCAGAGATTTCTACAACGAATTTGTGAAAGAGGGACCAGGCAAAGATGGGGAGCTGGAGATTTCCATATTCGTAAGCAAATGTTCTACTGTACCTAGCCTGCCATGTAAACAGTACTTTAGTTTAACCTCAGGTAAAATAACTGTTAAAACCCTTTACATGTTATAGTTCGAAGTTCCAAGAAAATTCAGTAAGGGTTTTCAATTCTCCCATGAATCTTCTTAAGGATTCTATGTAAAACATATATATCTGAGAGAGTAGTTTCCATTTCTACATTGCCATGAGTGAGCAAACTTGGCATTTTTGTAGTTTCTTCAGCAATAAGCTTTGACCAAGTTCAAGATTAGATAACTGCAGTGGTTTATTTTGAGGAGACAGAGCTTCAGCAGGAATTTTCTGGATGTTCATGCATGGCTCTGTTTTGAAACCATGTCAGGCTACTGATGCAGATGATGCAGACTTGCCCAACAGCCATATCCGGTATGCCATTGTAAAAAGTGAGTACAGTGGTAACTTCACCATCGATCCCATCACCGGCGTACTGACTAACAACGCATTGCTGGATCGGGAATCTATTGATCCAGACCTGAATGGGAAGATTGAGCTGAATGTGACAGCTACTGACCTGGGTGTGCCAGCACTGTCAACCTGGGTCAGAGTTCTCATCAATGTGGAGGTGAGTCCACAGAGGGACTACACACACAGTGTGATACATAACCACTACCTAACACTGCTCTGTGAAATGATCTATTGAATTACCGTATATTCTAGTATTGTGATGTCAATGGTGATCATGTTAAGAAGATGCGGAAAGGCTTAGTTTGTATGATTTTTCTTGTGAAATAACGATAGTAAAATATCTATATTGAAACTTCAAGAGGTGTTCACTCTTTTGCTTTGGATTTCAGGACATAAATGACAACTCTCCGATGTTTAATGAAACTTCATATACATTCACAGTCGATGAAGGCATGACAGGTACAGACTGATTCGTTTGTTGGAACCCAACATTTACATGTGTCTTTACCAAATGATCATCCGAAACCAGCCCCAAACTCTCGTCGCAGGCCACAATTTTGCCTGCTGAATCTGTTTCTTTCCACTTCCATGAACAGGTGTGTTTGTTGGCTCTGTCCTGGCTGAGGATCACGACCAAACCAAGGAAAACAACCGGATCTCCTTCAGCATCCTCGACGGCAGCTTTGGCAGCTTCATCATCAAGACAGAAGCGATCGCAGACGGAGTCTACAAAGGTGGCATTTTCGTTGATCCGGACGTCCAGCTGGACTACGAGAGCATCCACAAGTCCTACTCGTTGCGGGTGAGGGCGGAAGACCTGGGCCTGAGTACAGCCACTGTGATGGTGGAGGTGATCGTGGATGACGTCAACGACGAGAGGCCCGTGTTCAAACCCTCCGTGCCCCTCAGCGTCAAAGAGAACACCACCTACACCGAGGCTTTGGGGAGGTTCAATGCGACGGACCCGGACACCAACCACTCTCTGGTGTACCAGCTGGTGTCCACCCAGTGTCGATGCCTGGGCCTTCTGGGCCCCTGCAAGGAGGACTGGTTCACCCTGGAGCCCTCGGGGGAGATCATGCTCAACGAGGACTTTGTGATTGACTACGAGAGCTGTCAGGAGGTGTTGATAGAAGCTCAGGTGGTGGATGTTTACACAGAGCAAGGAGACAACAGCAGCATCACTAATGGTCAGCCCCAGATTCGTCATAAATTATAACGAATTATTTTAAAAAAAGGAGGTGTTCATTGATGCATATCCATTTGCCATTTTTCTATTGATATGTACTGTTTAGAACAAATGTATGATGTTCTTTACATGCATGTATACGCATACACTGTTTTTGTATTTCAGGACACATGGTGGTCAATATTTTAGACATCAATGACAATGCCCCAGAGTTCATAGAATCAGACAGTGTTTTAGGTAAGTCATCTTACAACACCGTTTTGGATTACCGTGGTAATCCACCATTTATGGGTTTAGGTCAGTGGTTCCCAACCCTGGTCCTCAGGACCCCCTGTCCTGCATGTTTTAGATGTTTCCCTGCTCCAACACACCTGAATCAAATGAATGGTCGTTAACAGGCTTCTGCAGAGCTGGATAACGACCCATTCAATTGAAAAAATAAATAAAACAATTTATTTTGCAATTTATCAGACATGTGACGTATATGCTGTTTTACAATGACTGAATGATTTATCAATTATAACTGTTTATCTGTTTTACTGTATATCTGTTGACATTTGACTAAAGTATAATTGTTCAGGTTTTTTTATGCTTTTAACGTTTTTAAACACATTAAACAATTGCATTTGGTATGTTGGGTTTCGCAGTGTGTTAACCAAACCTTTTGGCCCTCCAGTTATAGTGTCAGAGAGCGCTAACAAAGGCACCACGGTCGCAGACGTTAGTGTGAGTATATCTTTGAAACACATTCATTGCATATCTGTCTTGCAGACTAGATATGAATTGAAATTTCTCCCTCCCAAAACAGGCACGTGATCGGGATTCTGGAATTAATAAACAAATGACCTTCGAGGTAACAGATGTGAAATTCCTGGACTTGAACAATCACACAACCCCCATGAGCAACGTTTTTGGAGCCCGCACCACACAGGAAGGGGACATATTTGTTGGAATTATTCAGTAAGTGTCCAACAATACCAATACCATATGATGAAAACATGTTAAACAGATAAACGCTATGTGAGTAAGTCTTATGAAAGACAGCAAAGATACAACAAATTAACATGCGAGTGAATGACAACCATTTGAACCACACAGATCTCTCCAGGCGCTTGATATTGAGCTTAAGGGGAAGTACTTGGTAACTGTGTCAGCTACTGACAGTGGGAAACTGTCCACTGACACTGTTTTAGAGGTGAGCTCCCCTGAGACACAGCTATGTGATGTGTCTCCTTATTCTCTTCCTATTTGGTATTTTCCTTCATATCTGCCTACCTGTTACTCTCTCTCTCTCTCTCTCTCTCTCTCTCTCTCTCTCTCTCTCTCTCTCTCTCTCTCTCTCTCTCTCTCTCTCTCTCTCTCTCTCTCTCTCTCTCTCTCTCTCTCTCTCCTCTCTCTCTCTCTCTCTCTCTCTCTCTCTCTCCTCTCTCTCTCTCTCTCCTCTCTCTCTCTCTCTCTCTCTCTCTCTCTCTCTCTCTCTCTCTCTCTCTCTCTCTCTCTCTCTCTCTCTCTCTCTCTCTCTCTCTCTCTCTCTCTCTCTCTCTCTCTCTCTCTCTCTCTCTCTCTCTCTCTCACTCACTCACTCACTCACTCACTCACACACACACACACTAAAAACACACGCACACACATGTATATTTGCTCTCTCCCTGATAATCTGCTTCTTTTTCCAGATTTTCACAATTGATATATCTTTCAAGATCGAACTTCGATTCAGTACTACGTTGGCTTATGTCAATGAAAACCTCAACCCGATTAAGATGTGAGAATACAAGTTATCCTTTTTAGACTGTCACATTACATTACAGTACAGTACAATTTGAACACTAAGCATGCTAACTCAACCTTAGAGTGGTTGTGAACAATCCCAATACTGTACTATGTATCTGTAAAAGGATACAAATCAAATTGATGCACTTTGTTTTGGTAATTTATATTTGTAATTTTGTTATTTCAGCGCTCTCACAGCTGCCACAAAAGCAGCTGTTCAGGTGTTCACCATTAGGGAAGAGGTAACCTCTTCAAGGTCTGTGTTCGAAGTTCAGGAAAATTGCACCTTTTTTACAATGAAGCTAAACAATATATCACAAATTATTTTAAGTTCAATATTGTACATCTTCTTCAGCTTGCTGAATTTTAAGATTTCCTCATGAAAGAATTGCGGGATTACGATTCTCCACCAGGTGGTGCTAACATCGACCCACTTGTGAATGAATGTATATGTATGTATGTATGTATGTATGTGTGTGTCAACATAGTCACATAAACAGTATGTTCATCTATGTGTGTTGTAACAGTCTCCTGACCGTATGCTATATCTTTCTCCAGGGCTGCAGGGGACACTATCATGGAGGTGTATTTTGTGTATCCCAATGGGACCGCCCTTACCTCTACAACTGTGGAAAACATGCTGTCTGTCCCTGAGCACGCAGCCATCCTCAGTCAGTTTGGCCTCAAACACATAGTAAGCTCATAGATTCATAGCACTTCTAATTTCATTAGACATTCAGCGGATCCTTTACTCATAGTCCATCCTTGTTGATGGACATAGATCTGAATGGCTTGATGTTTAAATGAGTCCAGAACACTGAACACTGCCGGGTTCTCCCTTAAGAAGAACCTCTCGGACCCTTCTGGTGTGACAGTGTGTGTGAGATGCCACTTCCTGTCTCAGCCTGTGTCCTTCCTGCCACATCTCAGGGGACAGGAGTCCAGGACCCCAAGAAGATCGACCCGTTTCTCTTTGGCCTACTGGGCCTGGTGGCGGGCCTTCTCATTGTCCTGGTTGTCTTGACAACCTCCCTGGTGTGCATGCGAAGGAGGTCAGTCAGTCAGACAGTCAGTTGGACCACCACTCAGTCAGACAGTCAGCCAGTTCTGACCTACATGCCACCACTTTTCTAACTTACTGAGGGCTCTGTCGTAGCTACCAGACCAAGCTGAAGGCAGCGAAGGCCATGAAATCTGCTGCTGCCATGTCTGCCAATGAGAACCAGAAGACTGGGGCTGTGGTCCCTGGAACCAACAAGTACACCATGGAGGGGTGAGGACAGAGATTCTAGCAGTTTAGAGTTGAGAACCTTCTAGAATCCTCAGTATCAGTGTCGTACTGTATTATACGGTGATGAGGATCATGATCACAACCTCAGGACCTGACTTTGTGTGTTTGTCACCAGAGCCAACCCCGTGCTCAACCTCAACATAGATACTGCCACCGACCTGGGCTTCGACGAGGAGGGGTCCAGTGCTGACAGAGTCAGGTACACACTGCACACACACACACACACAGACATACACACATAGATATACATTCGTACATGCACACACACGTACACATTAACAAACACACATAAACACATTCATATTCACACACACACACACACACACACACAGGGAGAGAACTGCTTATATATTTATAGCCTGCATGCAGTGATTAAAGCTGGGAGATCCACACTGTGGTTAGAGGTCACTGAACGGGACATCTTCCAGTTTGACATTCTGTCCCAGTGAGACCCAACAGCATGGCTTCTGTGGTGAAATGGAGAACTGGCAGACACTAAGTGACTTTTCACCCAACCTCCATTTTGTTCCACACAGTTGTCCCTTCTGTGACCATGAGCAAAACCGTTTTCCTCTTCTTAAGGGAGCAATACAATTTCAACGAATGTATCTACATGTAACGATCTTGTATGATATGCTTATGATTTATGATATCATTGAAAACAAACCACAACATTACTGTGACGTGTAAAGCCTTCCTGTTATGACTCTAATTCAGCTTTTTTCCCCTTCCTTTATCTCCTTATGAAAGTCTCAATTCGTTGGACATTGACATGAGCTATTCTGAGAAGGACCCGATGCCTATGACGGTACAGCCTCGTCACACATCTCTTTGTGTACACTCCCTGTCCATGATACCCACAGTCCTTATCAGCTGTGTGGATATGACATGTCCATCTGTGTGAGACTTACCGTGTTTGTGTGTGTGTGTGTGCCCAGATTATAAAGGAGGAGGATGAGGACAGCTATGTGCCGGACTATATTGAACCTCTGGGGGCAGCGTTGGCCGAGCGAGGGAAGAGGAGAGACGCCGACAGTCCTCTCCTCACCTTCACCAACCCAGCCTTCAGCACCACCGACCTGTAACACCGTTACACAGTCAACAGACTGTGAACACTGGCGGGGATTAGCCCCTCCAAAATGAACTCTCTCAAAAAGACGGCTTTGCCCCACTATTACATCTTAGTCTGTCTTTTTTATGAATTCACTTCAGGTTCTATGAAAATGCTTTTGTCATTTATTTAGCATTTGCTCTGATTATTTTACAGCAATCTTGCATAACTAACTTATTGTACAACATTATTAGATTCATTGATTTGCCAAGCTGTCTTTTTGAAGTCATAATTTCTCTTAACAATAACAGTCAAACTGTTAAAGCAGTAAGAAGCAATTGAAAGGCTTAAAGTATATTGCGGAAAGCAAACAAAATGAAAAGTTAGGCTGCACATGTGAGTTTCTTTATTGATTTAAAAATTTCTGAAACCATTTTTGAATACATTTTGATTTCCAGTGTCTTTTTTTATAATTGTCTTTTTGTTTTTGCATTGAAAAAATAATAAACAAGCAAACATCTGGCACCATATCTTGTAATGAATACACATTTTAAATTTAGTCTCTATATTAGAATTTTGTGATAAATTGTATTAAATGTATTTCTCATTGTGTAAAATATATATATATATACAGACTGGCCAAACGTTCAGCAAAAGAGTGCTTATTTCTTAGATATTCCTGTGCTTGGGGCCTGAGACAGTTCTAAACGACCTTGCCAACATTTTTCTGTGTTGAATTCGGTATAAAATTGGCCTAGATATCAGTATATACATATTTGAATATATGTAGGGCAAGTGCAATTGAATAAACAGGTTTTCTCTACATGTGCATTTTCAAATTATTAACACATGAAACACCACAGAAAGATCCACACAGCTTAAACAGAAATGATGTACACATACAGGTATTAAGAATTGTTTCACTTCACAATTAGCCACAGGTGACCACAATAATAATAAATTAAATAAAAAACACAATGAATGTGTAACTTTGTTTTGATTGTTATTTCTCAAAAACATGACCATGATTGTTCGATTGCCAATAAACACCTTATAAAAAGTATCTGTATCACAATAACACACTCACATTTTAGTATGAAACACAATAGCCACACACTATACCAAAATTATATGATACAGGACATCTAAAATGCACTGTTTTATGGCTAGAAGGTGCCTCTCATGTTTACACTGTGAATCATAAAACCCTCTCCAAAACATGACCTGATCTGACTGAGATTGTGAAAAGTTGCCAGGTTTGTCCAGTGACAGATTGTCATTCTCCAGGAACGCACACACAAATACCCCTTCAATTCTAGATATGTGAAGGCCAAAGACTGAACCCACACCAAGTACTTCTTTGTCTACCTTTCAACAGGAAAGACACGAGCGATGGCTGCATGCAAACTTTCAGAGCACAATGAAAAGCATCTGAAATGAGAAAGGACATTTCTGTAGCTCAAAGTAAGCGAAAACGTTTAGAAGAAACACAGATAAACACAATCAAATGTCACCTTTCTGTCCCTGTCTGCCACTATCTTTCTGAGTCCCTGATTCGAAGTCGATCAAACAAAGAGTTTTAAGTTGATTGAAATGAATGACCATGGCATTGTGCTCTTTGACGCTCTCAAACTTCCTCCCGGTCACATGGACGGTACACTATTCAAATTAATTGATTGATTCCCTACCTTTGGTCAGACATCTCTAGAGTCAGCTAGCCTGAGCTGTAACCTTCTCTTGAGATAGCGTGCTACACCTGCAGTCAGTTGTAATGACATCCCAGGACCTGTGTCTGAGGAGGAGGGGGTGTGACGTCGCTGCTGGCCTGTGTTCTCCTCTCTCCTCAGAGTCACTCTGCGGCGTGGGCTCTGGAGCAGCAGTGAGGCTGCTGCATGTTCTGCAACAACAGGCGGAAAGGGTTGCGCCTCTGGCGTCCCCTCTTCGCCTCCCCTCTCCTCCCAGCCCTGCTTTTCCCCTCTCCTCCCTGGCCGGGGCCTCCGGCCGGAGGTGGCGTGGCGGGGAGGGGAGTGGCGGAGGGACTGAGAGGGGGAGGGGGAGGCAGGGTGGAGGACGGCTGCTTCTTGTGTTTCTTCACCTGCTTCTCCAGGTGCTTCTGGATGGCCGAGCCCAACACGGCCACCTCCACCACGGCTCCGTACACCTCCCAGGTCATCCCCTTCTCGTCCCAGCACACCTCCTGCACCAGCTCCTCGGAGTTCTCCTCGGACTTCTGCTCTGCTTGCTTCTCCTGCTCTCCTCCTGGCTCTCCCTCTTTCTCTCTCTCTTTCTCTCCCACTTTCTCTCCTTCTTTCTTTCCCTCTTTCTCTCTCTCTTTCTCTCTCTCCTTCTCTCTCTCTTTCTCTCCCTCTTTCTCTCCCTCTTTCTCTCTCTCTTTATCTCCCTCTTTCTCTCTCTCTTTCTCTCTCTCTGTCTCTCCCACTTTCTCTCCCACTTTCTCTCCCTCTTTCTCTCTCTTTTTCTCTCCCTCTTTCTCTCTCTCTTTCTCTCCCTCTTTCTCTCCCTCTTCCTTTCTCTCTTTCTTCCCCTCTTTCTTCACGGTTTTGTTCTCTGCTGGCTCTACCGCTTTCTCTCCCTCTTTCTCCTTTGGCGTCTCAATCACCTTTCTCTGGAGAGAAAGCTCTTTCTCATCCTCTTTGCCGTCAGTTTTCTCTTTTGTTTGGAAATTGATTCTTTCTTTTCCTTCCTTCTGTGCCTCCTTTTCAGATCCCTCATCTGCTTTTTCTTTTTTCTCCTCCTCTGACCCCCACTCTTTTACTTCCATTTCCTCCTTATTTATTTCCCCTTCTGCCTTCTCCTCCGCCCCCTCCTCCACTCTCCTCTCCTCCGTCTGCACTCGCTCTCTCTCGCTGGTTTCTGGGAAGGCGAGGCTGGTGGGCGTCCTGGGGGTCATGGGAGCCGTGGCGACAGAGCGGTACTCCACCTTTCGACCCGCATGCATCTCAACGCCCCCGGTCTCCACGTCAACGGCCCCCAGCTTGGTGGAGGAGTACAGGAAGTGGAAGGCGCCGGCCCCCTCAGGGGGGGTCATGGGGCTGGTGGCCACAGAGTGACACTGGACCACCTCCAGACTGACCTGGGTCTGGATGTGCTGCAGTCTGGCTGGAGATCCAGGGACCTGGTCAAGCTTCTGCAGTCTAGCACCTGGCCCCGTGCCCTCACTGGAACATGCTGTCTTCTTCATCCCTTTGCCCTCTGCCTGCTGTAAAGATTCATTTTGATTTGGGGACTGCAGCACCACATGGTCTTTGTCTGTTTGGAGGTTTTCACTTGAGTTAGGGGAGGACTTCTCTCTCTGGAGCGTGTCGTTCTCGTCTGTTGGTGGGGTTTTCCTTGTCTCATGGATCATCATGTCTTTCCCGGTTCCTGTAGCTGCCTGCTCTCTCTTTACTACGTCAACCACTGCACTGTTATCCTCCGTGAGGCTGTATTCAGCGTTCAGCTCCCCATGTTCATCTACCCTCCACTGGTCAGGTTCGGCAGAGACAGTCTGCTGTCCTGCCCCCCCTTCTTCCTCCTTCGCCTCCTCCTGGTCCTCAGGGCTGTCATGGTGGGTCACCAGGATGGTGATATCTTGATCCATGGTTCCCATCCTCTGCATGTGTTGATGTGGCTCTTCCTCTGCAGGGTCTCCAACGCTGGAGTCGCAACATCCGTTGGAATCCGCCGCCTCGGTGCGGGGGCGGTTCACCGAGGTAGCTGACGGCGGGTCGGAGTTCGAGGCGGTCTGTTTGGGCCTCTTTTTTGGAGTGGTGCATTTGGCGGCGGGAGCCAAGTCCAGGTGAGGATACATCTCCATGTGGCTCGTCTCCCATTCAGACACAGGCTTGACCTTCTCCCCTGCTGCCTTCTCCTCCGCCCCCTCCTCCACTGTCCTCTCCTCCGTCTGCACTCGCTCTCTCTCGCTGGTTTCTGGGAAGGCGAGGCTGGTGGGCGTCCTGGGGGTCATGGGAGCCGTGGCGACAGAGCGGTACTCCACCTTTCGACCCGCATGCATCTCAACGCCCCCGGTCTCCACGTCAACGGCCCCCAGCTTGGTGGAGGAGTACAGGAAGTGGAAGGCGCCGGCCCCCTCAGGGGGGGTCATGGGGCTGGTGGCCACAGAGTGACACTGGACCACCTCCAGACTGACCTGGGTCTGGATGTGCTGCAGTCTGGCTGGAGATCCAGTGTGCTCTCCTGACAACCCCTCCACCACCTTCTCTCTCTCTGCCTCGGTGTCTCTCTCCTGGCTCCTCTGTTTCTTCGTGGTGCAATGGAAGGCCTCCTTCTGACTGTTTCTGTCCTCGTGTGAGGTGTCGGTCTCGGGAAGCTGTTCCAGAGATGCCCGGGGGCTGCCTGGTTCCCCTGCCTCCGTGGTGTCTGCTGGGGTTGGCAGCTCCACCACCGAGTCTGGAGGTCCCACCTCAGGCTGATCTGCTGCTGGGCCACTGCTGGTCTGAGTGACGTGCTCCACGCAGGCAGAGTCCAGCTCTGGGCCCTCTGGAGGTTCCTCTGGAGCAGGGGTGATGGTGATGTCGCAACCGCTCCAGCCATCTCCACGGGGAGCACAGGAAGCGCTGGGAGAGCTGGGGTCCTCTGCCGGCTCAGGTTCAAGGAGGGCTCCAGCTGGACTCCTCGTCTCGTCTTTGAGGCTTCCCATCCCCGCTGACGCCACGGCGACTCAACCCACGCTCACCTGCACACACACACACACACACACGACAGGAAGGAGCACACGCAGGCACTTGGTTTGGACCACTTCACTATGACAACAGACACAATGTCAACACGATCCGAATGGTGACATGTGACAACATCGAACGAGAGCGAGGAAGAAAAACGTCATTGTTTTGATAAATCTACATCTCAGAGACTTTCTTAATGCCTACGTATGTGTATCACATCACGACTAGTCTGAAGGCACCCCATGTTGAGCTGCTGCGTTCAGTGTGAATGAGAACAATGATTTCCTGCCATCGCACCCATTTGTATTTGCATAATGCTGGTGTTCATATTTCAGAACAGCTGATATCAAGGCTCCAGTGTTGTTTTGAACTTCAAGATAGCAGAAGCCTTCTGTCGGTTGAGTAGGTACACATCCAAATTACACCCTGCGACTGGCCTTATTGTCTAGCACGTACTGTCAAATATCACATCATTAGATTCCATGTGTTTTAGGTGAGAGCTGAATGTAACATAACCTGGAACAGTCTAATTAAACATTATCATCACAGCCTAAAAAGTCATCCAGCCAAAACATGATTCTGGTACAAATGCAGTGGACAAAGACAACATTGGATTTATTTTTGGACGCCCCACAATTAGACGCTGAAATGATACATACCTCAACTCTCAAACCAAATATGAAGTCCGTCCATGTTACAGTGAGAGGCTTGAGATCAAAGTCCGTTAGACATCTATCTGTAAATCAACACGTATCTTCTTCCCTCTGTTTTTCTGTCTGTCTGTCTCACTCTCTCTCTTCTCTCTCTCTCTCGCTCTCTCTCTCTCTCTCTCTCTCTCTATCTCTCTCTCTCTCTCTCTATTTCTCTCTCTCTTCTCTCTGTGCCTCTCTCTCTCCTGTTAATGGCTGTTGATTGTAGCTACAGGTTTGGTTTCTGGAAGAATCTTTGTGTAAAAGGCAATCCTTGGGTTGATGCTGTGGCTGGGAGTATTGAAAAGATTCGGGCTTCCAGTTTCCTTGGAAACCGCTATGGGTTTCTGGCAGTGAAAGGTAATGGTGATGACAAAGTCTCTCTGCCTCCCGCTCTCATCAACAGCAAATGATAGTAATTAATGTCAGGTTCTCATAGCAACACTATAGTTTTGGCGTATGATTGTGCTATATGATTAGAAGAAACAAGTTAACCCTGTAGGGATCTATAGATGACATAGATAAATACCCCAGCAATACAGGGGAAACCTGGGCTGGTGATTTGGAAGTGTCTGATCAATTAAAGCCAACACTGTGCTGTGCAAGGCAGTGTAGGCCACACTGGTAGCTGGTACCAAACCTGTAGCTACAACGGCTTCATTCACACTCTGTATGCAGGGAGAGCCATACACTATGGGGATAGAAACATATTATTGCAAAAATATATAGAGAGTGATGAGGCTTTCCTCTTGGGAGACCTCTTTCCTCTTGGGAGACCAAACGATACAAAGACAGTGTGTGTGTGTGTGTGTGCATTTATGTGTGTGTACATATGTGTGTGCGTGTGTATAAATGTGTGTGCATTTATGTGTGCGTGTTTGCGTGTGTATAATTGGTGATGCAAATGGTTTCCAAAGTGCTCGAACTTTGGGCCTAATGCTTTCAAGAAGGGATGGGATAATGTCACTGTTTTTTTAATAAGGAATGTGCGTGTGAAATCGGCATTCATGCAGTATGTGTGGAGATGCATGAATACCGCTGTTGTGCGTGTGTGTGTTTGTGTGTGTGTGTCTGTGTGTGTGAAAGTGTGTGTGTGAGTTTGTGTGTGCATTTCTGTGCGTGCATGCATATGTGCTTGAGTATGTGTGTGTGTGTGTGTGTGTGTGTGTGTGTGTGAAAACACACAAAACACCATGCTCATGGGGAATCTGGTGGGGGAGGGACTTGGAGGGATGAATATACAGTAGCCTATGTCATCACCCACGCACACAAGCTTCTCTACAAAACACCAAACAACAGTGCACAGTTTTGTGTCATTTCTCCAGACAAGTGGATTTTGAGAAATCGGTTGCACATAGCTATCACATTTCTGCACATGTTGTTGTGAAATTGTGTAGGAAGCTTTTGATCCTTTCTTTTCCCCGTTTCTGACGTCTTCTTCAGCAGCTCTGAGCGAGTGTTGGCTTGGCCAGAACACTGCGTTCTGCCAATAGAGTTCTCACCATCATTTCCAAGGCCTCCACCAATCCCTGGTCGTCTCTGAGTTCTGTTTCCTAGCAACCGCTAGTGTGATGTAGGGAGGTGAGCTGGCGAGGGCCAAGGTAAACTGTTGTGATAGAACAGAGATCTGGAGCCGTGTTGAACACTCCAGTCTGTATCATTGCAGGGATGGTTATGGTGATGGTGCTGCACTGATAAACTGCCCTCAGCAGAAATGCTAATTATTTGTCACGCTAACTGATTTTTTGGTTGCCCATCTTCATTGACTGTCATTTGTACCTTCATATTCTTTCTCTTTGGATTACATCACAGTTTCTCATCCAACACAGACAATTTGAATGTGCCGTGCTAAATGGACTGTGTCATGCCTGTCAGCACTGTCTGTCTTTTTTTGTCTGTCAAAAACTAAGGTATGACATCGGCCCAGTTTGAGAGCTCTTACCGTCACGCTCTGTGTGGAACGTTTAAAAAGGAACACCTCCAACAAGAGAATATCTATGTTTATTAAGGATTTAGATATTGCAATTTGGAACTGCAGTTCAGATTGAACACTTGATAATGAGGCAAGTGGAGAAACGGCTATGGAGTTAGAGATGTCAGTAATGGAACGGGTCCTCTGTGTCACAGTCACAGAGACCATGTCTTTCCCCTCCTCACCCACGTCTTTCCTCCATCAATGTCGCCAGACTCACATCTAAAACCAGACATACTTTTTAGGTGTGTGTGTGTGCACTTCTGTGCACTTCTGTGCACAATAATTGGTATAGAGTGCACAAATGCGTGCTTGCATGTGCGCGTGTGCATCTATGTGTGTCCATGTGTGTCCATGTGTGTCCATGTGTGTCCATGTGTGTCCATGTGTGTCCTCTCTGGAAGCTATTTCGTCCCCAGTTTCTGTCCGAACTCCTTGATGGTGTCGGTGGCTTTGTCTGCAGCTGTTCCAATGGTTGTCTGTGTCTGTCTGCTGGCCTCCTGGGCAGCTGGGCGGGTCAAGAGACACAGCAGGGTTATTAACCAGTAGGACATGTGTCCTCATTACAACACCGCATGATCTCACCACAAACACCTCTGGAATCCCGGTAGACATTTGTCACATTTGTAATGCTAACAGGTGTAATCCCTTTTCATGGGGGGGGGGGAATTTTCACTCACAAAAAAACCCTTGATTTCAGTGTGTGTGCAATCAGATCCGTTTTTTTTGTACCAGTGTTGGGCATTGTCAGTAATTAGCTGCAGGTCTCAGATCAGCGATGTTCTTTACCTATGTGGGTGGTCTCCTTGGAAGACTCTGCCACCTGCTGCACGGCGTCCTGAGCTGCCTGGACTGCAAGCACATCGCACGTGGGATTCATATAACTTCATTCACATGATTCATATTCGCAACAGAGTCACACGGGATTCATGTTCACACAAGTCACTCCTGATTCCAATTCCAACGATTCCTATTCGCACCAGACACAGCCAATTGCAATTCAAACCAAACCATCAATCATACACAGGATTTACATTCACACCACAGTCACACACGATTCAGATCCATGCAACTCATACACCGCACATTGTCCACATTTCTTTGAATACCACTCTTACCACCCAGTCTTTTTCAGGTCATGTTACTCTACCTGCACTCTCTGTCACTCCTTTCGTTGCTGACTGCGTGGTGCTTTTCAGTCCATCAAAAGACTTCTTGAACGAGGCCATGGCTTTGGTCACTGCCTGTGTTCTACCAGAGGCTGGACACAGTCTGGACTTGTGGTGGGAGGAGAGGCAGTTTAGTACCCTCTGTTTAGGTCTGACACCTCCCAGGTCTGCACACGCTAGCTGGATTAGCCAGACAAAACCCTGCCACAGAGGGAAGATCAGACAGGCATCCCAGCTATGGCTCAGACCTGGCACGAGGACAATGCTCTCCCTCCTCCCCTCAAGCCACCTCATCAAATTCTACACATGCCTACTCAAACATCCTGGGTGTTTGTGTGTGTGAGAGAGAAAGAGAGAGAGGGAGACAGAGAGAAAGAAAGAAAGAACAAGAAAAAGTAAAGAATAAAGAAAAAACTAACAAACAAACAGGTTGTTTTCTTTTCTCTCACTTTTTATTTACAGAGGATTTGTTGTCTGGCTTGACACGTAAATATATTGACAATTCCTGCATTTTAAAGCACATATTGATCTGACAACCATTATGATTTCAAGACATATTATACTGACTTTAACTTGTTAAAATCTTCACACAAACACACGCACACACAAACATGTATCCATTTCTAACAGATAGTTCACTGGAATGATTTCACAAGCAACTATAAAGATACAATGTATAAAACCTTTACTTGAAAAACTTTAAATAAATAACTTGCTTTCAAAATAAATGCAAAAGAGAAACCCACAAACAGGCATTGTATACACTTAGAGGATATAATTGGAATCATATCTGCTTTCAAACCGACTTTTTTTTCATTCCCAACATCTTGTTGGAAAATGACATACATCTATCGCACATTTATGAATACAGATACACACAAGTACAAAGTCACAAGGCTGGCCCTGGTCTCACTTCGTTGGGAGGGAGTCAAGGAAGTGAGACCGAGGACGAGCGTACATCTCTATAGATACCTACACCCAACACATTACAGAAGTAACATGACATTTACATTAAGTATCATAATAAAAGATCTGTCTTGGAGGAAGAACATTATTATTCTCTGGGAATGCTTGTCGTATATTTGTTTGTTTTTTGTACTTTTTTGCAACAGGGTTTTTATTGTGGTCGTTTCAGCGCTTGTCCTTGATATTGGTAGAAACGTATTGTGCTTCTGGTTAGACGCCAACGTGGAATGGGTGGACTTATGCTTCTGGCTCGTAGTCCTGGGTCTGCTCCTGTCAAGAGAGGAACACCATGAGGAGAACCCCACTCAGCATCTACTGAAACGTGATAGGAGTAGGGGAAGTTCCACATCCACAGATCACACCATGACCAAAAGGTAATATACTTTTTTATATCGGGAATAATAGGTTGACAGTTTATTTTCAGAATCATTCTTCAAAATTATTTCACACCGTGGCAATTGTCAGCCATTATTTGGCCGCTGGGTCAATGTATCACGTTGGCCACTAGAGGGCAGGATCGAGCTGCACCACAGCACACTCCAAGGACATGCCTTGGCATACACACATCTCCTTACTAGCCCCCATTAACACACTGGTGTCAGTAACCGATATGATATACAATGGCTTTGGGGTGTTTATTCAGAACAAAGGAATGCGATTACTTCTGGATGCATTGTATTTTCCTCCCCTGTGGCTTTGCAATAGGAGAGGAAGTGGAATTCTTTCTACAGCTGGGAGCCTCCATATTCACATCAATGCTGGGAAGACCTGGCTCTACCCACAATGCACTGCGACATACGGCGTGTCACCACCACACCCATTCAGGCAGCACAAGCACACTGCTTGTGCATGGGTGGGGGGAGGGGAGAGACAGAGGGGGAGGAGAGATGGAGAGATGGAGAGGAGGAGGAACAGGAGGGATGGAGCAGACATTACTGCCTGTGTGAAATACGATGCTACACGGCGTAACGATTCAGGAGTCATTTGCATCTCGAGCTCAAATAGCCTTTTTCTCTGCCATTGATTGGAAGATTCCAATCTTGAGGGAGGAAACGACAGCATCTTTGTAGACGGAGAAGGCACTCCACATCTGACATCTCCACATTCAATACATGAAATATATATTGTGCAGAACAGTGTTGTCTACTAAAGGTGTGTGTGCACGCCCTGGCCACAGGCAGGGTTTTAAACCAAGTGAACAGCACACCACTCTAACTCAATGGTCTCAAATCTGAGCAGTGTATTAACACACTCAATATTTCAAAGACACACGCAACAGATACACCTAACGGACACCTTCTTGCCAATTACATTTTAAAAGCAATAATAGAAACAGGATATTAGATTTTTCTTTGAGAAAGCGTGATGTTTCGTGTCAGTAGTGTAGGATCTACAGTGGCTTCCTGGCCGGCCGTCATGGTGTGGTGGTTCATTAGTCGTGAGCCTGGACTCAGGTTTCAATGATATGAGCTCAGTAGAGTACGTCTTGCCCTTGAGAGATGCCTTCCAAAAATAACCATGTGTCTCTGACTAGCATCCCTCTCAGACACACACACACATAAACACACAGACACACAAAGACACATGAACAAACACACAAACACAAAGACATAAACACGCAGACTCTGACACATGGACACACACAAACACACACAGACACACACACATGCAAACACACACCATGTAAACACAAACACACACACTCTCCAATTCACTGGTCGACCCTTTATTTCTACAAACCTCAGGCTGTTAGCTACTGTTCAGACTAAGAAGTAGGAACAGATGGCAGAGACACCAGTGGCAGGAATCTACAACAATAACTGGTGGGGTGATGGATGAGTCGCACATCCATACTCAATCATTCGTTTCTATCGCACAGCCATTTTAGCCATCCACCAATCCTAACACATGGTCAAAACCAATCCACCAATCCTAATGCCTGGCCAGGTCAGACCAGAGTTCTTACCTGCTGGGTCTCGTCGTACGTTCCTCCTTCTGGATCCATCAGTGCCTCTCCCTGTGCCTCCTCCATGGCCTCCTGCCCATACTCCTCAGGCTGTGGACACACACACACCATGCACACACACACACACCATACACACACACGTACACACAATAGACATATGCACCATGCACACAAAACACACAAAATGTATTATCCACATCTTTACAAGTGTACGATTTACTAATCTAGTTGCATACGGCCATCTTGGAGCCACCAAGATGGAGGGTGCAGGGCAATCATAATAATGGCTTTAGCTCAGATAGTTAGAACAGTACCTCATACCATCAGCCCGGTGAATAATGCTAGTGGGTCAAAACAAAGGTATTTTTAAACCCTCCATTTAATTCAATTAGGTCAGAGAGGAACTGAGCATAATCCAATGTGCTCCATTAAAGCTAGCATAGTGCCCCCACCTGCACCACACACCCACAGAGGCTATGAGATCAGCCCTGACTGGAAGCAAAGTTGCTGCGCACATCAGCTAGTGGGCTCCAAGAGGCTGGTCTGGACTTGTGTAGCTATTTAGATGAATCACTGTGAAGGCTCTGTCTCTCTCTCTCTCTCTCTCTCTCTCTCTCTCTCTCTGTCTGTCTGTCTGTCTGTCTGTCTGTCTGTCTGTCTGTCTGTCTGTCTGTCTGTCTGTCTGTCTGTCTGTCTGTCTGTCTGTCTGTCTGTCTGTCTGTCTGTCTCTCTCTCTCTCTCTCTCTCTCTCTCTCTCTCTCTCTCTCTCTCTCTCTGTCTCTATTTCCTTCTCTGTCTCACTCTCTCCTTCTCCCTCTGTCTCCCTCTCTCTCCCTCTCTCTCTCTTGGCATGTGTAAATCCATGCTTTCTCTGTCTGAGCTAGTTGGTCAGACCACGCAGCCCTGACCAAAAGCTCCTTAAGACAGGCCAGGAGAGATTACTAGCTTAGTGAGTTATCGGGGGGATTCTCCTGGTGAGAGGGTTGGGGTGTGATGTGGTGTGGTGAGGCGGGGATGGGGTGGGGAGGGTGTGAGCGGACACACAGGTAGGTGACCCACCACCAGAGGTCTGTTGTGGTTTTCAAAAGATCATCCTATGGTGAAACAGCTACTGGTGGGCAAACATAAAGAACTGGGCTTGGAGGGAGCTTGTGATCCCAAACTCTGTCTAGGCCTCATGTTCTGCTTAAACATGGGTTGTATTTTGGGGGGTGATCGACACTATTGAAATCCCAATACTATAACTCTGGATGACAATTTCCTCCTGCCCCCCTCCTGCCCCTCCTTTCTGTGTTTGAACTGAGAGTCAGCTGAGCGTGGAGGTGATGACTTTGGGCAAGGTCACCCGGGGAGCCGGGGGCCGGTGGGGGAGGGGGGAGAGGAGAGATGATAGTCCCACAGAGAGACCAGCAAGCTCAATAAATGCTACCTGGACATATACACTGTGGGTCCTCAATGTGTTTCCCAGCCCTGTGCCCCTCCTCTATGTGTCTGCGTTTCTCCTGTCTTTGAAATCCTTTGGGGGATACGTCTTAAAATGTTGAGTGGCCAGTCAGCTCTGTCATCCGCCCCACTCATGGTGTGAATGGAAATATGAAAGCAAGTATGGATGACATCCACAGCATGAGATTTGCTGCGCTCATTAGATGCATCTGTCAGGAGATCAATGTAGGTTCGAGAGATCCTGCGTGTTATATGTGCGCGCGTGTGTGTTGGAAATACATTCATGTCAGTGGGGAACTCGTCCTTCTTCACCAGGCCAGTGGCAGCAGCTATGTTCCCCATGGCTCCACCAAAATTAGAGGCCTGCTCCTTCATTTTCTCAGCCCCTATCACACACACACACAGAGATAAACAAAAGCAGTGCAATCAGATACAGCCATACATAGAGATACTTGCATGCAAACAGTCTAAAAAAGACACACAAACACACTACCCTATCTCACGGCAAACACAACAGTAAACAATTCACCAGTGGCTTAATACTCTCATTTTCGAATCAAGGCTGGTTAACTTCCTAAGCGTCTTATCCTCTAACACACCTGACATCTTAGTCAGAGTACGACACGGTAGACTTACCGGAGCCAACGCTGTCTTTGGCCTTGGTGCCTGGAGACAGAGAGGAAAGATCAGTTACCACCAGTACTATCAACAAACAATCAGCTCAACTCTGCATGATGGAGAACTTGGTTTACAGATGACCTATCAAGTATGATATGCCAACAGTCTGCATGCAGCTCGCTATGCCAGGATGTTTGGCCACACGTCATGCAATTGAATCGCATAGCAATTGTTGCGTATCAATGTTTTTTTTTACAAGAGATATTGCTTTGTAGCTCCATGGTAGCGTAAAATGTAGGGTCTACTTGTCGTGTACCTAACAGCACTTTCATGGTACATACATTTTTGAAATGGGGTTCATCCTCAAGAGAGAGTGCTAAGAGTGCAGTTGCAGTTGAACGGAGGTCTGCTGAAGGAGGAACAGTCATCTGGGTCTGGGGCAGGATTTACTACGTTGTTAGTTCCAAACCTGGGACTGAGGCTTATCACAAACAAATCTGAGGTGCTGAGTTATTGAAAATATAACTCAGCAGGTCCCAGCCCTGTCATAACAACTCTGAGTTGCATCCTGATCCACAGTGAATGAAGTAGACTCAGTAGTGATGTACAACAGAGACCGTGAGCTCAGGGTGACTTCCTTGAGGCATTACAAGGTAGCAGGACAAGTGGTTCAACTTTAAGGCTACCTGCCATACTTGTCCTGTGTTACAGCTGCTTCTAAGCATTCCTCCCAGTCCCACGTTCTTGATACAACCATGGATGAAATATTGGCCATTTGTAATATTAGGTAGCATAACCTTTACTAGATTTATCACCATTAGCTTTTCTGAACCTTAACAGGTCGATGTCAAATCCTTGGTAACCTTTGACATACATTACATAACACAGCGCCTCGGCAGCTCATGGGGGTGCGGCCCTGCCGTCCTTGACGGTCCTACTTAGTCATCCACTCTGTCTCTCCTGTCCCACATCGCTCACGGCACCCTCAGGCCACGGAGAGCCGGTATAGGAGGAGAGAGCAGGATAAAACCGTCTTTTTCTACAGCGGAGAGCCATCGCCGGTAGCCACAGGCACATCTGAGGGAAGCTTCTACTGAAGTAGTGGCTTGGTTAAATGAGGCAGAGAGTAGATCCTGTACGCCCTGGTTGACGACCCTGGCAGACCGGAGAGGAGACCAGCTATCTCTCAGGCTGGAGATTCTCTCTGGAAACGAGGAGGGGTAATCCCCTCACCGTGACATCCCAGGGTGACGGGGGGTGTGGGGGTTCGAATGAGCTCCTCTGTGCAGTAGCCTCTCACTGCACCTCTGATTTCGCAAAGCCCCCCCCGAGTGTCCCAAACATATAACCGTGAGGCAGTATATCTAGTGCCAGATATATGCATGGTTCACTTAAATTATTGTCGTCCTCCAAAGGGAAATCTTAAATCTCGATAAAACCTTTAGGATGTCTAAAATGTGATTGTCCCACAACAGCACCACCCTCCAAAACGGATCACAGCACACCTTCAGAAACAACAGGCCCATACGTTGCCATTCAGATCTATTGAGTGAATGAGCATTGTCCTCCACGCCCCTCCGCACCCCCCCCCCCCCCCCCCCCCCCCCCCCCCCGACAGACGACCCTGCGGCCAGGTGAAGGTGGTGAAGGAGGAGGGTGTGTTCCTTCCTCTCGCCGGGGAGTCTGACTGCTCAGCTGGGTGGGAGGCCTGCCGCTGCATGTTGCAGCTGCGCAGCTGTCAAAGGTGCGGCGTCAGACGTATCAGCTCCTTCTCACCCCTCCTCCACCAGGGGCCTCGAGGCGGATCGAGCCATGCTTTCTAGGGGCACCGCCACTTCCATCACACTCAACATGCAGGAGGAGACAGAGGCCCCGAGGAGGGTGGGAGGGAGGGAGGCTGGAGGAGGCCTTTCCCAGCCACAGAGGAGGAAGCTGGGCAGAGGAGCACAGAGAGACTGGCCTACACATGTAGAGACTGCAGGCTCACATGTTTTCTGGGGCTGACACTGTCTTGAATATCGAGGCTAATTGGATGCCATCTCGCTGGGGACAGGTTGCTTGAAATAGACCAATGTGTCTCTCATTCAGCAGAAAAATAGAGTGGGATTATATCACGAGTTGAGTACTTGTATAAAATACTTCATGGACTACTGTCAACGTGTAAATAGACTGATGAACTGTAGTCTAAATGATTTCAAGAATGCAATTAAAGGAGAACTCGGCTTGTATAGGGGACACGATTGACATGCATATTGAAAAAGGCATATTTGCTAAAACACAATGATGCTGAGGGCATATTTCCACACATGCCATTGAAAGGATGACAAAGGTGGAGCTGAGCTGTGGTATTGTTCACAGTGCCATGAATAGCTGCGTCTCGGTGACTCTGACTGCTTCTAATCAGGCAGCCCAACAGAGGACAACATATAGGATGTCATCTGTGTCCCTCTGGTCTACAGGAGGGGATCACTCGGGTCCCTGCTCCACAATATGTCACCGTGAAACCATAGAGTCAGTGACATGTGGCACTAACCCCCCCCCCCCGCCCCAAACTCCATGGAGCCACCCCCCCCCCCCCCATCCCACATTTTCCAGTCAGTTTTTGTTGTTATATTTTGGTAGCACAGCTATTACATATCATGCTAGTGTTCATAGGGTGTCTAAGTAAAAGAGACCTAATGATTCAGGGACTCTAAATAGGATATAAAGAAATAAACGTTAATGTCTGTATTGGATCCCAAAGCACTGGATTAGCAGTTTTCAAATAACTTTGTGTTAGTTTCATCAAGCTGAAAGCAGCAGGTTAAATGAAGCAATTATATTATACGGTATGTTTTACATAGATACTTTTTTTTTTTTACATTACGGCATTCTATCAAGGAAACATTAGCCCCTTGGCAATGTCCAGTTACTGCACAGACACAAGAGAGGAGGGGGGAAGGGAGGTCATCAGAGCATGGGCAACATCTAACACATTTCCAGTGATGTCAGCCCCTCGACAATGTCTAGTACAGTATTGCCTAGTCTACTACGGCAGGGTTCAATTTGTACTGAACTTGCCATGGAATCACTTGCAAGTGCCCCATTACGATGACTTGTGAGTGCAATCATCTTTCCAGTAATATGAACCGAATGATGGTGTGGATTCCGTTTCAATGTTAATATTAGCGCTGGAATAATTGTTCGTTAACATAGTTAGTATTAGACATTTAACTTTAAGTGATTTCATTATGAATGAAACAGTCAAGAGCGACATATTAAACTGGTGTAAATTAATTTAGGAATCTCGAGCTCTACAACTTCAAAAGTGGGCGAAGCGTGATGGTTTAGTTCTGGGGTGTGGGGGGAATACCCCACCCCTTTACTAGCCAATGAACGAAGACTACAACTAACAGTGGACCTATGAAGTATCTGCTTGAGCTAGAGCGTACTGCCAGCTGATTCGTTACCTCGCCCCCCAAAGCAATCGCTGTCAAACACGACATACCAGCAGTAAGTGTGGTTGGAATTGCGTTGACTCCACGTAATTCGGACACATTCTGAATCTTACCGACAAACATGACTCCTTCTTTGGTCTTCTCTGCCGCTACCGCGACGCCTTCCTTGGTTTTCTCTGCGGCCACCGCCATGCCTTCTTTCGCTTTAGACAGCCCCTTCATAAACACATCCATCTTGGCCCCGATGCTGTGGAGACATGTGTTGGACCCGTGATGAGCACTCACAATACATCCTAGCTGATCTTTGTGGAGGCTTGTGAATCTATTTATTCTAGTGATTATTTAATGGGTGTGTTCGTAAGTATCACAGAAGAAACCGTTGAAGCTGTCACTTTCCAGTCAGGCTTTTTATTGCACAAGTAGCTATTATAATGGCTTGGCTGTGACAACGACGACAGTAGCAACGCCTCCTATGGCTGGTTGTAGTGGCTACAATCCAGCCATTATAGTAAAAACCCTTTTTTCGCGCGTTCCCCTCACCGTCAAAGCATGAAATATTTAGAGGAAAAATATTTCAATGAAGTGGATGGTGCACGCGCTCATTAATTATTACTCACTTCTGATATTACTCTCAGTGGCCGCGAGTAGGCTGTAAGCCCGTGCCTTTCAAATAGCGTCCGATGTGTAAAACAAATATGATGCCATATGTTTTTATTGTACATTTTGTTTAATGTGCATCTTATGTATTTTATTGAAGTAGGATAAAGTGTGAATATATCATATTTGATGTAGTACACGATTTTTTTCATCACAATTGATTATATAGGCCTATAAGTCCATATTGCCTAAATATCTTTATATTTATGGAAGACAATTAACGACCATTTTTCTGCTATAGTTTTGATTGGATTATGTCGTAATTGCGACCACTCACAAGGTGTCACCTTTGAGACCCCTACAAAGCAAATAATGAAGCGGTCTACAATTACCAATGAATGCAACAATTGTTCTCTCGATCCTTCATCGTGTTCTCATTCATCTGATGTAGATTCAACTTATATAACAGTGGATATATTTGATTTAGGCTGTAAGTATTTGTTGTAGTTTCCAATGCCTTTGTAATATCATCCCGTTACAAGGTAGTAATATCATATATGCTCTCAAAGTACGCTTATTTCTCGACGACGCCAAGTGTCGTATTAAAAACATGCATGCAAAGTGTTCTTACCTTTTACAAATCTGACGCGTCCCCTTATATTTCGATTGCACAGTTGATTCAAATATCGTCTGAACGTGAGATATCTGCGAACGATCACTAGGTGGGCCTTCCTCCGGATCCTCTCCACCAATAGGGACGCCCTCTAGACTGCTTGAGACAATCACGTAGCCACCATTGGACACAGGAAGATGTCAGAGGCTGAGCACGGGAACGCGTCGTGTATGCCTGGACGGGGACAATGGCTTAATAAGCTTAGTGTAACTGGTGAACACCAAGTCCTCAATTTAAAACGATCTGCGTTGTTGGAGAAAGGAATGTGGTTTCCTACTCCATTGTGGCGATGGGTGTAACTGGCAGCTATTGTGCCAACTGTACACTTTGAAGCAAGGAAACCAATTGCCACCCAAACAAAGTGATTCTGTGTATTTGCGGCTCAGCATAGGCAACGTGTTTGTGTAGCACGTGAAACACGTTTACATTGTAAAAGAAAAAACACAAGTATGTGTCACTCAGTGTACATTTAGAGATCCCATGATGCATACGTCATCATTCACTGCACAGGAACATGCAATGACTAATGAGGGAAACACAAGGAAGAGACTCCGCTGCACAGGGATGGGAGCTCTTGGGGAACGAGTGGCCTTGCATAGACTGGCACATACAGTATACATTTAATTGAGCCACATTTTTAGGATAATTTCAACAGGGAATTCGTTTTTTTTCCGCATTCTTTTCAGATATAGGTATTAGATAGATATTCTACACATTGATCTGATTGGCGTTTCAGCGGACATTTAGTCATCTTTTAACGGTGTCTACGCTCCCAAATTGTTGCTGTTTTTTCATCAGATCCTACCGAAAGCTCTCCAGGGTCCTGAAAGCCACTACTCAAGATCCCAAGTGGAACAGAACAGTAAGCGGCCTTTGCCGCTCTCCATGGTCCTGATCTGCTCAAAGGTTTCATGTGCTCACTAGTGCTGTCACTGTAACTGGAAGGAATTGGACTATTAGAGATTTATCTTATAATGACACAAACTGTCATTATAATTCCTCCGCCAGGACAGGAGGAAGCCTATTGTGTTTATTGTTGTTTCTAATTCTTCTTCTTCTTTTTCTTATACCAGTACCCTCTTTGGCCCAATAACTCTAAATAAATAAATAAATAAAAATATTATCCTCTTGATCCATGGGTCCAATTGACTTGAAGTGTCTTACACACGTTTATAATTGATGTCTTTACATTTCTTATTTAGGAAAAATAAATACAATACTAAATGGCTTAACAGAGTGTGTTTATGTAAATGTACATATTGCCTCAATATCTGTGTTAGTAATACATAAAATGTAATTTTGGCTGATGGTTTTTCAAACCAAACAGGCTTCAAGATGACATCCCTCTGAAATGCCATACACAATTTCACTTTGATATGTCGAAAGATGACTGAATTACAGCTGTTTAGAATGGAACCAAATCTCCCAATAATTGCCATAGGAGAATTATTCTTTTATAAAACAACTGAACACAGCATATCACAGTATTTTTGACATCTCTTGACAGTTGATGTCTATTTGAAATTATATTTTGATAAAATATCAGCCTTTTGGACATTCGTTTGATATTATATCTGAACAAAATTTAAACCTTTCAGACATTGGCCATTAATTTGATATTACAGCCCTGGACAAAATTGAAAAATTAATGGCCGTGTCCAGAAGGCTGATATTTTGTTCATATATATATAGAAGGTCTTGAGTGAGGAACAGAAGGGTTCAACTTGCAGTGGCCTCTTAAATTGAAACCTTCTGTTCCTCACTCAACATGTCCCTTTTCTCCTAAATGACAGCCTTCTGAACACTGGCCATTCATTTGATACTATATCTGGGCAAATATCAGCCTTCGGGACACTGGCTATTGATTAGATATTGCATCTTGACCAACTGTCACCTTACACTGGCCATTGATTTGATATTACATCTGGACAGTGTGTGAGCCCTCTGGACACTAGCCATTCATTAGGATTCCTCCGTCAGCACGTTTTATTGTTCCCGGGGAACAACAACATCTTAAGAAACCATCATGTGTGCAGCATGGATTTTTCTCTACAGTGACAATTTGGAAAGAACTTAGAAAAATAACTTAGTCAGCCATTGCTCCAATTGACCTTAAATGTTGTGTACATATCTGAAATATATGCCTGTTTCATGTCAATTTTGAAATGGTTCGCAATGTAGGGGAGGAATTTGCCATTGCTGCTCGCAGCTATATTCTTATTTGTATTGCTGGCAGTTGTTTTTAAGCAAAACCAGATGTTAAATGTACAGTGCAGCTGCCTGTGTCATTGCTTTCTGGTCAAGTGTCCACAGGTCTTTATTATCAAGTGATTGCTGCCATCTAGTGGTACAATACTGACTGGACTACATCAATAACCTGTTTTTGCCAGTCCCCCATCTTAGATTCTTATTTTCATCTTACAATATAGATGTTTTGCATTACAGTCATGTACTCGGTATTTCCCCATGTCTGAGACCTGGAAGGAAGCTGGCAGGACCATATATGAGATCATGTACAAGGACTGTCTTTTTGTATTGACCAGCCTTCATTTCTTTAAACCAGCTGTTGTTATGTGTTCATTATAAAAATAATATCGCTGACCTTCCTGCCTCATATATATTTTGCAAGAGACCACATCTCTGTCTTTGATCTGGTCATTGTTCTGGTCTGCCGTTCCTCTGTTTCCTCTCAGCTGACTGACACATACTAAATTATCATACTAATATAATAATATTTACATCTCAAAACCTCAATCAGTGCCCTACAGTGTTAAGCATTGTCTAGTTCCTACTCAGCTGTGTATAGCATACCCCCAAACACAGTACTCTGTACAAGTCCTACCATGTCCTTCTAGTACTCTGACAGTTCTTATTCAAGCCCACTGTGGCTCATGTCTTAATATTATCGTAGCTGTTTGTGCAATTGTTTGATGGGACATCACTGCTCTAATGTAAGTTTTGCCTAGCCGTTTGCTATTGTGCATCAAGCTAAGATTGATTGCTGACATTGTGGACCTTCTTACATGAAGCTGTCCTCTCCCACCTGCCTCCATTGTAAGACCATCATTTATGACATGGTCCACAGATGTGGCTCTGATTACATCAGGAACTCTTATTCTTTGCCTTCTAATCTTCCTCTATCATGTCTTCCTGTAACAACACTACCACGCATTCTTACCCACCCTCTTACTCCTCCTCCACCAGCGTGGAACGGTAATGTGGCCAAGCTCCACTTGATTCTAAACTGGATTGATTATTAAGATAGTGATTCCCATTTAATTACTGTGTCACCAGGCAGATACATTTACTTTAGCAAACATCAAAAACATTCTATGCCATATATTCATGGAATATACATGTACTGTATGTCTCACAGATTTTGATCATCAAATATATCAGTGAACGGTTCGGTCACATGAACGAATGTTTAGAACTTGTGAAGGGTATGAGAATTTCACTGAGAATCAACTCCTCCGTTTTGATCAGCAAGCATTTAGAAGTTGTACAAATTCTAGACCATTACACTTGCTCTTTTGCACTTGTGGCAAAACTTGATGAACTTGCTTATGTGAATAAATAAGAAATTCAAATCTGGTGTAAAGCAGAAAGCCATTGTTCTCCCAACACATCACCCCCAGCCAAGGAACAGAAGATAAGGCTGTGTCCTAACCACACATCCTAGAGAAGCTGATGGTGAACGCTAAGGGCTCATTTCCATCTTCCCCAGCAGCAAGACGTGCCGGGTCGTAAACCAGAGCAGGTCTAATCTCCCCCGGTCAGCCAGAGATTCTCACCTCCATCCCACTGGTCCTTACTATAGGATGTTTACGACGGCTGCCTCTGGCTGACGCTTTTACTTCGGATCCATTGAGCGGAGTCAATCAGACAGGGCCTGGGCATCATTTACTTTACATCAATCCACCTTCTAAAACCTAGGCACGAGCTGAGGCCACACACTGTCTGGGATTTACAGCAGGCCAGGTCTCATTTCCCAATGGCAGGTGCACACACAGCGCATCCACATTCTGTAGGATTAGGCTGCAGAGAGCAGGGAGGGAAAGGGGACAACCATATATATATAGTCATATGCATCTAGATGAGGGTGTGAATATTAGAACCGGATTCGGAAGCTACATGGGGTGGATCGACTTAATCAGATACTGAGCATGCTTGGTAATGAGGGTTCTTGATAGTGAGAGGGAGCGGTCAAAGGATGATGCTTTTCACTCTCACTAGAGGGCGCTACAGACTGTGTACGCTCAGCTGTGGAGCCCTCGAGATGTGTACCATGAAAGGGGGAGTTGTTCACCCTAAAACCAGCAACACTGTGTTGATGAGATATGTTTTGAATTGGACCCACAGTTTAATTAGTGTTGAATGCACACATGCCGGCACCAAATGTAATCTAACGCCAATTCATCTGACATCATTGTCAGAGATGGTAGTGGAAAGAACAATGAAAAGTGATTAGTCTATTAGGCAAAATCACCTGTGTTAATGGAACATCACTTCACTGGTTTCATTCTCTCACACCCACCAATGTGTGTTTTACTGTACAAAGCACTGTCTCTATGATATGGGCCTGTGAATATGAATGCTTGATTGCTTTTGTACGTGATTGGTGCTGTTCATTAGGGCCTGTCCACACTTTCAAGATGGCCTGTCAGGCTGTTTCGCTGAGATATCACTGAGATATCACTGCCACATTCCAGGATTGCGTAGGCAGTCAGTAATTGTCATAAAATATTATTATAAAAGGACATCTAGACTAGGTGATGTGTTCAGACTATTAAAGCGTTTGAAATGATTTCCCTGTTTATAGGAAATGTGTTTTTCCTTCCACCTCTATTCATCTTACATGACTGTAACTGCTTGTTTGTCTACAAAGGCCCTGCAGTGATAATGGATATATCCTAATTCAAACTTTATGTACATTTTACATGTGAAAAGCTTGAAGCAAAACTTCTTGTTTATGCAGTCATCGTTCATTCATTTTCTCAGTGCTTTTCTCTGTTCAATACAACATCACCTGAAGGAATGCTGGCTGTGTGCCGTCTCAGTTTTAACATTCTGGAAAAAACATCAAAATGAGGTCATGGCAATTTGTGAAACTTACCGTGTCGAGTCAACATACTGAAACTACTAATACTAACAAATCAAGCTGATATACGTTTAGTACATGTGTCTGTGTGCATTGGTTTATAAGTATGAGCTTGTTTTTGTGGGGGGCGTGTCTTGTTATCTGTGTTTCTCATAAAAGGTTGCCCCTTATCATTTCTGTCATTTTTGGCAGTTACATAATCTCATGCCTTGGCTGGTTGCCTAAACAATTGGCTGCTATTAATGGTCATACATAATTGCGTTACGTAATATGTGTTCCACTGTCTTAGTGAAAAGGCAAACAGCTGTGGCTATTGGCTGTTCCCCCTGTACACAGAGACAAGCTGCCTGTACCCATGCAGTGTGGCAGAAAACAACATGATCACAGACAGGATCTGGTTTCAAACCAATACCAACCATCAAAATGTGCCTGAAACGGTAAATAACTGTCCAATCTGTAATATTTGATCGTCCAATGATATCCACGGAAGATTTGGTCCCACTGCTTGAAGCCAGGGAAGCGCAGTGAGGCGAAAACATGACCGAGTAAAAACACATTCCATCTGTTTCATCTCAGAGTGGTATCACTTCCTACGGTTGACTGTGTGTGTGTGTGTGTGTGTTGGTGGGTATGCCTTCCACCAGAGGGCAGCACAGCCTCACCAGGCTTCTGTCTGCGTGGGACAGTGATGCAAGAAACACGGTGCTATGCGATGAATGGAGCAGATTCCCACATAGCAACTAATTGGCGAATACGGTAATACCTCACTCTCACCATCATCACTGTCACATTCTCCTACGGAAACAGATTCCGAAATGACTGCTGTACATCTTTCAACATTTCACATATGGTGTATCTAGCAGGGGGTCAATTAAGAGAAGAACTCCATGTTGAGGGTTTCAAATGGATATGTGTTCATGTGGCTGCAGTTCCCAATCCAATCAGTGAGATAAATGGGTGTTCCGGTCTGGGTATAATAAGAATTCCAAACCACAATTTTGACGTGTTGAGCGTGTTGTTCCATAATGAAGATGTCAAGTTAGGCTTTCTAAAATCAGACAGGGAAGGGGAGTCGAAGAACAATGTGTTTCACGGTGATAAGTCAGAAGTATGGGGCAGCATTAGCACTACAAAGAGCATGTTTTGTTTGGATTTGTCAAATGCCAACTAACCCACGAAGCTCTAAAGCAGTGTGCTGACATGCACTTGTAAAATTCTTCAGACATCTTTGCTAGTGCCAGCTTACCCCTTCTGAAGGAATACAGTAGGCTTCAGTGTGTTCTTCATGTCTGAAAACTAAACCGAGATCACTTTGGGAAATCATGTTGGGGTGCATAAATCATTTCCACCTTTCTTGTCACAAGCCTCAAACAATTCTTTCCTCTTGGGCTATATTTGCCCTCAAACGCTTTTATCTAGCCCCTGGGTTGTGTAGGTGGAGGGACAGAGCCTCAATTTAGAATGCAGACGCACTCTTAAAATGGATGTACACAACAACAAAATAGCATCACAAAATAGCATCACAAAATAGCATGCAAATTGGCCATGCATAAAAATGCAACATTTCACGTGCTCCCCAAAAATAGAAAGGGGGAGTGAGAATGTCATGCACTGCTGGAAGTTCAGACACAGTTCATGGGTAGAGACAAAATCGTCTTTTTTGTGTTATTGTTGAAAGAGAGAAATAACCAGCAGTCTGTGTCTGTAAGAACAAGGAGGATGTCAAAGCTGCATGGGACTAAGGTTTACAGGAAAAACGGAAGCCTTTGAAGTCGTGCATGCCTGTTATCTTACGAGTGGTGGGCCGACTGAGCCTTCTGTCAAATAAAACACTCTTGATTGGTAAGCTAATGAGTTTGCACTTCTATCTTCTCTAATTTGTTCAAGCTTTTGTGCCAAGGCCTGGGAGAGCTTTTTGTGCCAAGCTCTGTAATGGTGTTCTCATTGTTTGCTTGAGAATCTCACTGATCATAGTTGAACTTGGGGATTCCAAGCCATGAAATGGTTCACATGGGACAGATAATGAGGGAGAGTACAAGGGAGATAATTAGCTACTGTTACAGTGAAATTAAGATGACATCAAATCTATTTCACACAAAATCATCCCTCACAGGTATACCATTTGAACATAGCGACAGGGCTACATTGCATTGCAGCCAGCCAGCAGTTCTCCTCGTTTAGAACTTTGCTCCCATATCCTGCCCCCTCCTTTCTGTGTCTAACTGAATTTGTGCTGTACACCTGTTGGTTTTCAGCTGTCCATAACCAACTAACAAAATGTTACAGCCGCAGATCAGAGGCTCTGGATGTCATGGCTGTTTTCACTTTGCACTGCTTTAGCGGGGTGGGGGTGTGGGGGGGGGGGGGGGTGGAGGGTGTGGGTGGGGTTGGGGGGGGTGGAGGGTGGGGGGGGGGGTGGCAGGTAGCCATCATGTCTGTCTGAGCCAACTATGATGCAGGCTAAGATTTGCCTGGAAGCGAGTCCTGACCTTGTTGGGGTTCTCCAGGCCTGTCCATTCCCATGTATTCAGCCATTACTGCCTGAGAGAACACCGGGGTGGGGGGGGCCACTCAAGGGTTTTCTTCCTCCTTTACTTCTGCTCCCAGGGCTCTGCTCCGACCCCAGTGTTTATCATCCAACACAGCAGAGAGCTCTGGAGGTCCTGGTCGCTACTTCTGAATCAACTGGAGGAACTTCATGATGAGTAACACTTTTGTTCCACTAAGATACTACACGGAGCATGTCAATTGCATCGGTGTTCAAACCCTCTGCAGTACATAAACTGTGAATGAATGAGATCCACCTCTAGCTATGTGACAAAGAGCATGAACTGGGCTGAATGTAAGATGGTTCTGAGAAAATGTCTGATATTGATGTATTCATCTTGGTTATTCCTTGTGGAATAAATCACTGTTTATTACTGTGATATTACTGTAACCCCCCCCCCCCCCCCCAAACACACACACACATCTCACAGGATGGTGGCGTGTTCTGTGGGACTCAAGGTTGGCGTTCTTTAATAATGAAATATATCAACTTAACCACTGATGTCATGGATCAAAAAGCCAATTCCAGTTCTATTATTATGTTAGGTTAGATTGCCCAATGACTTTGTGAGGTTCAGCCTCTTGGTAAACAGATCCAAAGCTGTCCATTAAACCCTGGGAGATTATCAAGGCTCAGTCCAACAATTTGCGGAGATTGTCCTAAACACCTATCTGGTGACCTTCCCCCAGCAATTGAAAGTCAATGGGAAAGATGGCCAGGAGCCCACGGCTAGCACCTCGTTCACTTTAATTACTCTGCCGGCCAGCGATTCCCCCTTTCTCCTCTCTGTCTTTATATAACCATCTATCCCTATCAATGCCCAGGCTCCACTGATATACTCCAGATGTGCCATAGGCTTAATAGCCCCCAAGATACTGCTATCCGTACTTAGTCACGACATCCTCTCCCTATGATAGATATGCCAACCGTGAACCCCCACCTCATCGGAATTAATGGCGGAGGCTGCGGACTGGGGGCTGCTGCGGCCGGCTCCACCGTGCTTGGCGCTCCCCGACCTCTGAGAGGGACCCTAGGCGTGGGGGCTTTCGTGTGCCTGATTGTCATCAACTCTCTTGTATTGATATGGGGCTGCGTCCGAGCGATCGATGCCGCTTGGAGGACTGTGCGTCGAGCGCAGAGGTTTGGTGGCGGGCGAGTGAAGCTCCTGAGGCCACAGTGCTGCCGTCTCCCTAGCCCTCATTAGTCTCTCCAAACAATCCCAGCTAAACTAGTCTTTTATAATAGAGAAAGTTCAGGTTACAGGAAATAACTGGGGTCAGTTTGATTAACCAAATAATAGGCTTATGCAACTTGTTGCAGCTCTAAGCTCATTAACTGCCAAGGGCACAAGTTGGAAATGGTAGATACAATATTATTTCGAGCAGAAATACACTGTATTTGCTTAGCTGATTAAACAGTGTGTACAGTCCAGTCATGTCAATACTTTGTCTGTGGTTTTTATCTGTAGCAGCTTCACCCAACATGAATTCCTTTCATATCAAAATGCTTATCTGGTGCAATTACATATTGGCGGCCTTTTGGGGGTGTTGGAAGATGTGTCTTAGTGATACCACAGACTCTGTACTCAACCGGAGCTGAAGATTTATCATATTACTATTGTGAAACAAACTTGGTTATCATGTTATCAACACCCCAGCTACCTTGAGTAGACTCATAGGTGCATTTAAATAAAATGCTGATATAAGGTAGACAGCTGACAGTTGTTATCTTACAGACACAGGATACCTTGCACAGTCTCTCCCTGACAGCTGTAATATTTAACTGTGATGTCCATCACTGGGGTTTTGAGCATTATAATATGTAACATGTTTATAAAACTGTTCCGCTCTCGTTTTAAACAAATCACAACTTGGCAAGTGTTCCCTGTGTGGATGGGGAATTTCAAGCCAAGGAAATGTTTTCCATCTCAGTGGGACTGGGCTGGAACAACTTTGCTTCAGTTTGAATTTCTGCCTTCTCATCTCAGATCCTAATCAATAAACAGATAAGCATTGTGGATGCAGTTCAGTTGTCAAGGCAATGTAGTTGTGTAATGCTTAACTTGCACCTGATCAGACAACATCCACTGTTGGACAACATGTAGGTGTTGTAGATATTTCTGGATGTTTTGGCAGCAGTCATTATATTTGTCTGCCCAGTTTTCAAGCTGGTGAAGAATGAGAAGTCGCTTCGCCAAAAAGCAATTTTCCACACCTGCATTATCTTTGTCCTCAGATACAGCATTTGTTCCTAATGGATAAGTGATGAAAGAACACATTTATAAAGATGAAAAAATACATGAAAGACTTTGCGGCAAAACAAGTTTCCTTTTGTGGGATTGTTTACCCTTAGCCAGGACTTTAAATAGCCAAAGAGAGCTGCACTTTAGAACAAACCAGAAGGAAAGGATGTTATTGAACCTGTAACCTCAAGTGTTAGGCAACTTGTCTTTGTCATCATAGTGCCTGTATCTGGTTAAAACCTTTACCAGAGTAGCGATGGAAACAGGTATTAACCTAATAGTCACCTGGAAAACACATTCCAACTTCCACCCAAACATTTTAACAATCAAACAACAGTAAATTCAATAGCAGGAGGTTCAAATGTGCCCCTCACATGGGTAGACATGGGTTACCCTTCCTGCTGGGGAAGATCTAGATCCAACAAAATGCTTTTGAAATCCAAAGGATTTATTATTTGTATCCCAACAAGATTCAAGTGGAGGAACGACTATGTCAGATTGAGCCCTTTTATGGACAACTCTGGTTTCCTGATGGTGTGTAAGTATGTGCATCAGACAGGATGAGAAAACAGTCTTGTCTCACTGGCATGTGATTGCCCTTATGAGTCACTTGCGAAAGGCTGGAAGGGTGACACCCATCGTGCAAACACAAGGAACCAACAGATGGCAATATTGCCTCTCGGAAACTCTAACCAGGACGGGTGACTTGAAGGTAGACTAAATGCTGAAGTGAAACGACAAACAAAACCCTTCAAATGACAACAATGTCATCAAACACAAGAGTGGGTGGTGATGATGAGACAAACAGTTACCATGGCGATCCAGGCCCCTGAGGTGGACTAATTATGGTTTCAGATGAGGGGGAGGAATAGGAGATGGAGAAAGAAAGGGAGACAGGGGATATGAGGCATAGAGAGAGAGAGACCCAGGTTACAGTGACTAGACCAGTTGATTAATGGTATTGTAACTGAGGGGGGAGATTTGTGGCATTGCTTGACATTTGATTCACTTCGAAGCCTTAGCTTTCATCTCTCTAATAGTCTGAGAGGATCATGGGGATGAGATTCCCCCTTGTTACAATCCCCTGGGGAAGCACAGATGCGTCTTCTTCTTCTGGTGAGTCTGTCTGCATACCACACACATATGCACTTTTGTATTCCAAAACAATTCTATGAATTAAATGTGTTGTGTTATTCTACATTCGGTCTCCTGATTTGTCTAACAAGGGGGCTGAAACTGTAAAAGAAATTGGAATAGAATAAAATTATCAAGGAGATCGTTTTTTAGGAGTAATCTTGCCTATTCAATTCTTAGAGTGATATATAGCCTGGAAGAGAATGTACTTCCTGTTTAAATGTTCACGGTGATCACCGGTGAGCCAGACGTTTTGACCTAGAGAAGCCCGAAGCCAGACTGTTGCATCAGCCTTTCCTTCTGTTAAATGGGCCAGTTATGCAGATGAGGTGCATTTTTTGATAGAGTGAGAAGGAGAGGAACAGCAAGGGGGAGAGGCAGTGAGAGAGAGGATGGGGAGGTTAGGGAGGGGAGGAAGGAGAGGCAGAGAGAGAGGTATGGGTGGGGGTGGGAGAGGAGGGGGAAGGGGGGGTAGAGAGATGGAGGCAGAGAGGGGAGGTGGGAGGGAGGGAGAGGAAAGGAAGGTAGAGAAGAGGGGAGGCGGGAGGGAGGGAGGGAGGGAGAGGGAAAGGAAGGTAGAGGAGAGGGGAGCTGTGAGGGACAGGGAAAGGAAGAGAGAGGAGAGGGGAGGGAGCAACAAGAACAAGAGAGACAGAACAGAGCGAGAGCAGGTGAGGGAGTCTTCATTTTCACAGCGGAACATCATCCCTTCCCTTTGTACAAAACCAAAGACTAATCCCTTTGTGTCCCAGGGCCAAGGTCAGAACAGTAATGGGGGTGCTCTGCTAGGCAGAAATCATCACCAGGCTCCTACTCCCCCCGTCCCCGATCCTGAGGCTGCAGGACGATCCTGTCACGCTGCTTATCACGGGGGCAGCGCCCACACGGTCCCACATGGTGTGTGTTATGTGACAGCCTGCTACCAGACAACTTCCACAGGGGCTGTGTGATAAGAGCTGAGGTGCAGATAAGACTTCCAGCATGCTGGGACCCGGCCAGAAGCACATGTCGTTTACATGGTGACGCTGGGATGGGAGAGACTCTCTTGTTTCTCTGTCGGCTCAACAACAGAGAGCAGGGACCTGCTGTAAACACTGATCAGTGTTTTCATTTGAGTTGTATGCAGCTTTTGTCGCCTGATAGGGAGGATTGTTCAAGCAAAACATGACACTTGGAGGTTACACAATGACTTGTTATTGTAGCTGTGTAGGCATGGATCATAATAGAAAAGGAAGCACAAACAAAGCACCACCTACCTATGCTGTACAGTGCTAATCAGTTGCTGAATCAGTCAGAGGGGAATAGTGTTGTGTACCGCACAGGATCTAAACACAAACCCCCTTTAGCCTCCCAATTCTTTCGTAAAACAATGTGCACAATCGTCACTTTTCATCAAAAGTGACCAAAAATGTAAAACATTAAAACAGTAATTACAAACTCCTGGTAACAGCGACTCGTGTTCATTTTGTCCATCATATCAACATGAAGCAAGTTATGTGATGAGGAGACTGGTTGCAGTTTGTCAGCAGTGACTGTGTTGGTGTGGATCTGGCTGCAGTGCAAGGTATGCAGTGGTGTAAGTGTTGATATTGACTATCAACACACACAGTGTGCCCAAACAAGACTTGTGTGTGCGTGCATGTACCACGATTTACTGCCACCACCAACCCCATACGCGTGTGTGTGTGTGCGTGTGTGTGTGTGTGTGTGCTTTCCACATCCCTAAACCAGGCAGCTGTGAGAGAAACCACGTAATAGCAATCAGCGAAGACTTCATTAAAATGTAAATTCCACTCAGGCCTCTTGTGAGCTTTTACGACGTTTCCAAAATAGCCCGTCAAAGGCTTGATGGGGGACGCACACGGGTTCTGATGGGATCCGTGCGACCAAACTCGATCCTCGCTCAGAACGCCCACGCCGCCCGTACCATCCGAGAGGCCGTCTGATCAGGGGACAGAGAACTCTCTGGAAGCTGGCCTGAAACCAGGCCCCGGTCCGCTTTTCACTGTGTGTTTGTTTTTCAAGAGCAGCACAAAGCTAATTAGCCAGCTGGTGCCGGTCCAGGCCGTGTCTCTCAGTCTGTTGTTTTCCCTCGTCCCTCATAATGCAAATGGGTTTGTTGACATGACACGCCGCCACCGCTACGTGGGCCACAAGTGGCCATTTGGAGACTTGGATGGTCGAGGCGGCCGCTTGTCCAGGAGGCATCTCAAGTCTCCCTGACTTCTAACTTCATCAATTAGCCATTACGCTCAATCGGAATGGAAAGTTGGTTCTGTCAGTCTAAATCCTCGAGGAGCAGCATTAGGAAGATACATCCAGAACAGTACAGCGCCTCCATCTTTCATCCATGACATCAACATGACAGGAACAGGACAACCTTCAGGTGTTTCTCGTGAAGGGACGAGGCAGCATTCAAACTGCTGCACCATCACACTGAGTGTCATATTTATCCATGGTAATTATTGAACAGTCTGTGTTTGAACAGACTTTCCACAATCCAATCAGTTTCTGTCAGTGTCTGTCTGGAAATCAACTGAGAAAAGAGAGAGACAGACAGAAAGAGAGACATATTTAAAGTGAAGCGATGAAAATGACAGTGCACATATAGGAGGGAATGAACAAGGACTTTATCCGTTCTGTGATGAGGCCTCAACGATTTCTTTTGGATGAAAGGTGACATCTAGGAGGAGTGCATGGGACCTTCAGACGGAGGGATAATTAGTTTCTCAGGGACATCTGGCAACCCTGGCCGGACTCGGAGGGGTTAGGCCGACGGAGAGCTCCCCCCCCGCTCAGGACACCAATGACAGTGAAGCTCTCTCATTTAGCTCTGCTATTCAAATCACTGCAGAGACTGCCGAGAATGATCCCTCGGGCACCGTTTAAGGGGCAAACATTATTGGCTCTACGAATGATTCCGTCCTCCTCTGGATTGCCTTAGCTCCTCCTATCCTACTCCCACGTCAGGTCATTTGGATATGAATGAACGTTTTCACTGGTGAAAATCATCCTACTTATGTTTTTTTCTGTTCATGTCGGTCTTTTCAAGTCAGAATACCACCATGTGTCTCAGTCTCTGATCTCTGAGCCCAGAGGGCAGTAACCCAACCCCCACCATCACCCACCAATGGCCCCCCAACCTCACTCCTGCTGTTCTTATATTTCACAGAGTATTCATAGACCTACAAGGTCTGTCTTTCACATTTCACATCCCTGTCTCTCTCTCTCTATTCTCTCTCTATCTCTCCCTCTCTCTCTCTTTTTCTGTAGGATCCTCTCATTGTCTGTGTCGTGTCATTAAGTTGACATGTACTGCGTCGTGCCTGCTAAGCATGAGCAGCCTGATAGTCATCTGACAGTAGAAATGTCTCTTTAGTGAGCAGGGTTACCACCCCTGCATGCTTACTTCAAAGAATGAGGCCAAAAATGGTAGCGCCACGCTCACTTCCTAATAATCTCTATCTTCTAACCCAATTATTCTAATCACACAGTACAGTCCTGGTGTGGTTAAATCACAGAGCGTGTCAGAGGTTGGTGTGCTTGTGCTGCACGTATGTGTGTGTCTGTGTGAGAGTACTGTGGACTGTTTTGTACCTGCTCCCAGAATGCATCACATGAGGAGCTGTAGCCCGTTTGACTAAGAGCAGTCAGTCATGGCCACTAAAGAGAACATTCATCAGGCCTTCGCACAGCAAACACCTGCTTCTGCTGGTAAAGACAGACAGCCCAGGATGGCAATGATGTCACATCACTCTCGCCTCGCACTAAAGTGTTCCTCAGGGGATGCAGACAGATAGGTTGCTTCCTCCCAGATGCCTCAGACATTAGCTCCAAACAGGAAGCTCAGAAGTCCTGCCTCTCAGCCACTCAGCGAGCTGCAGTGCATCATCAGGAACGTCCCTCCTCCAGCCAGACCACTCGCACTGGCACTGGGCTTTCGAGGCAATTACTAGCCCGAGATATCTCCCTGCTCATGGTGGGGTCCTGCTCCGGCTGGTGCGGACGTGATTGTGTGTGTGTGTGTTTGTCTGGGTGTGAATCTGTGCATGCTCGCATGTATAGTCCGTTCATGCGTACTTGTGAGTTTTTTTTGCACATGCTTGCTTGCATGTTTGGTTCCGTTCTTTTGTGTATCTCTGTGACCGTGTCTGTTTGCGTGCTAACGTGTGCATGCTTGTATGGCGGGCATGCGCGTGTTCTGATGTACCGAGGCAATTTTTTCTTTCCAGCTTCAATTTTTAAGGATCTCTTTTCTGTGAAATCTAATGGTGCCGCTGAGAGAACAGGACCTCTTCCTGCATGCAGCACACACTCACAGCTCTATCGATTCCCTTCAAAATTGTATTTTGTGAAGTAGAAAAAAAAACACCTGAAAGACATGGGCTTTAATATTTCCTGCTCTTTACAACACCTGGTCTGGGGTTGCTAGGTAACGCATTGTGCACCGATGTTTGATGTGTGTGTGCTCTTTGCAAATGGCTTTGATCCTCTGCACGTTGACAGACTTCTCCACACAGTTCCCTTCCCCCAGTAGAGCTGCCAGTTCATCAGACCATGGAAACTAAAACGCTTTTGAAAGCGCCAAAGTGTAATGGAATAACTACCTTGTTAGGCAAAGTAGAAAAAGTGAGCTGTCCAGAAAAGTTTCAGCGTTGAACTTAAGTCTTTCATTAGGAAAGTTGCTGGATTGAACTTGGTTTCTGCCAAAGGCACACTCCGCCTCCCTTTACAAGGAAGAAGATTGAGATTACCCAGGAGTAAAGCAGATATACCTTTTGACTTGCACTACCCTGCTACCATTATAAACCATCTGACATATAAGGATTCCCTAGAAAATGAAAGATTTATTCACAGTGAATCGCTACTGCTGTATGATTATTTTGTAATATTAAGTTTTGTCCAAGATTTGTTATACAAGCATAATGAGGTCCTGTTAATTGACGTCTAAGATCCTTTTGCCTCGTCGGAAAGATTAGGACTAATCTCTCAGAAAGCACCCATATAGATTAATTGATCTGCTGTAGGATTTCCCAAAAGTATAGCTGCATGGAAGCCGTCGTTAACTGTGCTTCCCGAAACACTGCCTGTTGCTGCTGCCTTGGCATTCTAACTGTGTCATTAATTAGTTGGTCCCCCTACCCATAGGGAGAGCAGGGGAGAGATGTCTTCGCCAAGATTCACCATCTCCAATCACCTCTCACATGGAAGATTGACAAGGAAATATAACAGTAGTGTTGTTGGAAGAGATAGAAAGAGATTTAAACGGTTGATTTCTCAAAAACAAAAGTTGGAAGCCTGGAAGGATTATTTCCACCATGAAACTTTATTTTTTAAGTGGAGAAAGCTTCTACCCGTGCAAACAACATCTCTTTTCAACAACTAAGAGACAAATGAGGTCAGCAGAGACTCAGAGATGGTAGGATAATTATTAATGTAATACAAATTAATTTTGAGGATTTGATTTCCCTCTCCCTACAGACGAGTTCAACATTTCATGAAATGATTAAGGCTGGGCCTTCCTGGCGCGCTGTAAGATATAACGTTAGATAGTAGGCTACAAGGCCTGGAAAGAAAAAGTAATAAATAAATACTTCAATTGGCCCTACAATTTCTTGATGTTGGTTTCAGCCCTCAGGATCAACAGACATACACTCCCACAGTGTTGCATGTTGACCCAGTGTTCTGCGTGGACAGGACTACAGGACAAAGGGGACTAGCTCCTACAGTATGAAAGGAACCCAACAGAAGGTTAACTCATGTGGAAGGATTTGTAGAAACAAGACTTCTACTGGGCCCAAAGTCAATTCTGCTAACCACAGAGGAAATTAATTGGAGTTGCTTCGCCATGCAGAGACAGAGCCAGAGAGATGCCGGCTGCCGATCCAAAAACCCAAGCAACCGTCAGTTCCCCAAAGGGTCGGTGTGTGCTTATTACATGTTTGATTATCGGGTTGTGCAGGGCGATTGGCCCAAATGAGAGGTGACAGCTCTGTAGGGCCGGAAACCCATCTGGAGGGCCCGTCCCCAGGCTGCCACCACATGAGGACCCTCTCTGTCCCCCAGGTGGGAGCGGAGTCTGGGATCTGGGATTACGGACGACTTAATGAAAAGTTGATGAAAATAATCAGCAGCCAGCTCAGTAGCAGACGCTCTGAGGATGATTACAGATGTCGCTCCCATGAAGCTCTACGCTGTGGAGACACTTGCTGGTGAGGAAAATAAATAATAAATGAATGAATGACGCCTACGGCAACAGTTTACCAGGAGTGGACAACCAATGAGCTAAGAGAGCCAGGACCTCAGTTATTGCGTAAATTGGGATCATCAAAGCAATTAGGACACAGCACTGCTCTCTATTTAAATATTGAGCTACTGCCACAGCACACACTTCTCAGGTAAATATTCCATCCAGAGGCTTTAACTTGGAATTTTCCTCACTCTAATAACTTCTGCTGTGTAGTATAAAACTGTACTGTACTATACAACACTATCCTTTATAGAGGAACATCTATATATATATATATATCTGGATACAGTACACTCTGCGTTCCATCTTGGCATCAATAAAATAACATCTTAAAATAATGTCAACTCACAACTGGATGGATTTTTCTACTGGAGCCCTGGCGGTAGTCAACCAAACCACACATTGTACAGATCTTTCCTCTGTACAGAATGTTAGAAGAACAAATGTTCATTGATTTGTACTAACCTTGGTAAATGAATGAATATATGAATATATATATTATTACTGATAATAAGCGCACTGTATTGATACCATTAAGGCTATAGGACGCTTCACACCTGAACGTAGTAGTTGACGGAACGTAGAACACAAACAGTCCAAAGAATATTGTTGAATATACATCTGTTATGTTCTGTAGAATGCTAATGTTGTGGTAGCGTCACATACTAAACACTCTTTTATTTTCCCATGTTTTGATGTGAGACAACATCAATAGACAGCATATCCTGGTGTTAGCTTGGGTTCTTTTGTTCAGAATAACCCCAGAGAGCCCAACAGTGCCAGACTCTTTATAATTCATTTCTATTGAAATATCTCTCTCTATGAGATAACACCTGTTGCAGTGCTGTAGTTTCAAACAGTAAACAAGACATACATTAATTATTGAATCAGAAGAACATGTCACACTCAAACAGCTGTGGTCTATGCTAGTTGAAAGAGTTTACAGCGATAATATTGCAAAGGAGAAAAGTGGAGCTTCTTTTGAGTCCTGGCCGCTGACTGGACACGTCCTAGTGACAAACATGAAATCATCGCCGAGGAAAGAGAGAGATACGAGAAGCGCTATTGCATGGAAACAAGGTTATTTCCATGCAATATTCATCCTCAGCTGGAGAACAGAGCTGCTTCGAGTTGTTTTAGATCAAAAGCATTTTTATTCTGCAACAGGGGAAAGCACTTGAGTGTGGGGGTGGACTCCACTGAGTGTCTCTGTTGGCTTTGATATTCCATCTTCTATCAGACTTCAGCCATGGCGACCGTACTGTGTGCACAGGAAGCTTAGCATGTGCCGTTGTCTCTTCAGACATGGCTGTGGAGCTCACCTGTAAGCCGAGACCTGCCAATCTACGTCCAAGATACAACTCCCCCAACCGTCTCATGTCAGGACCGAAACTGGAGCACACTATAGTGGTGTAAAGTGAGGGCAACTTCTTTTCTTCTCTGTCTCTGGCCTTGTGGCTCCTCTGGGGGCTTAACATGCTGTAGTAGACAGACCACAGAACGTCGAGTTTGACTTGAGTTATTTTAGTCTGTGGCATTCCCTCGGCAGCTACTTCCTGTACTGCTGACATGCTACTTACGATACAGTACATGTAGCGACGCAGTAAGCAAGGACCAGGCAGCTTTATAAATAGCTCTGTCACATCTGTGCCTTCTAACTCTCAACATGGCAAACCAGTACAGAACATATGCTCCATCAGTCCTGATTAAAGTGGTCATCAAGGTTTTTTTCATGATGTTTTATCTGGTATATGTTAGAACAGAGTTGGAAGGAGAGTGTGTGAAGCCCTTGGGAAGGTTCTGGAACAGGGTTGAGAACCTCACAGTCTCGTCTCTGGGGTGTATGAATGATTGAAATCCCAGAGGATGAGAAACTGTGTTTGTTCAACGACACCATATGATTTCACCGCTCTCTCCATTTCCTCCTACCATGTGTTCCATACGTTTGAAGTGAAATATTGAAGTCCCACCAGTTCATCAAATATCCATCTGTAATTTCCGGGAGATAGCAGGCCTATTGAACAGTCAGCCTGCGTTCGGGGACACACTGTCATCTGAGTGCAGAGAGATGAAGAGGAGAAGTTACAAGAAAACGGACGTGAGATCACCCACCAACATAGTGGCCACATTTTATTAAATAACAGTCAGTCAAGAATTAATTTCCAGGGCTTCTTTCAAGGAACATTCAGTGGGAGGGTTCAGAGGCAAATATGAGACTACTGACAGTAAATATGCAAAGGTTTGGAGTGTCCTTGTACTGTTCGAACTTCCTGAGTTTATTTACTCACCTGTTTTTAATGGTTTTTCACTGCATGCTTCAGGATGGACATTAAGTATATTGATTATACCCTCCTGAGCCCAATAACATTACATGTACGGAGACAGTGCAACATGTTAGGAACTGGAAAATGGAGAAATAAAATTGTATTTCTAAATGAAATACTGTGCTAAGTTGTTTTTATTTTTCCCTGGAGCAAGCTGAGCGGAAATAACAAGCTGAAACATGCAGAAACCCATGTCTCAGCCCCGAAAACACATCCCATTAGATGGTCTCCATAGCAACAATGTATGTTGTCGTATAAATCGGCATACACTATCCACTTGGTGGCAACGCTCATACTATAATATTCTCACTATGCAATTTTCTTTACTGTTACAAGGATTGTGTTAACGTTGTCAATTCAATTTAATATCAAACATGGAAATAATTTCAAGTATTGTTTTATGTGAGGGATGTCTATTTAATTTCCTTTCAGGTCCCTCCAGCGCCAAGGTCTGAGGCCCTGATGACAGAGTGAACGTGTTTGATTGATGGGAGGCTTGACCCCTCAGTGAAAGACACCACGTCAGAGATAGGACAGCAAGACCCTGAAAGGGAAAAAAAGAACACCTCACAACCCTTTGAAGCCTGGGACGAACTAGACATTACTACTATGCGTTCCAGATAAATGGCTGTTTTTGGGAGAACTACCTTTTGTTCTGGGGACAAGTGTTTTTTTAACCCACTTCAGAGTGACAGGTACTGCTGCAATGATTCTGGAAAGAGTAGAACAGCATCGGCCTCCGAAACCATAACTGTGAACAACACTGTTCATGACAAACATGTCATTTGAGAGTTATCTTAACCTCCAAAACATCCTTCTTCCTAGAATATACAAAGGTCTATGTACGGCATGTCCTTTTTGCTTGTTGGGAATTTTTTCACAGTTTGTCACTGTCTTCTAACTTTGTAATGGCCCTAATGTACTCAAGAGGTAAATAAGCCTATAAATAACTTTTGAAATCACTTCTCCTGCTAATGGAGAAGCTATTAATGGTTAAAGATACTGTAGTGTGTGTGTATTTGTTTTATGACGGGGGGTGGGGGGGTTTGGGGGGGGGGGAAATGTGATTCATAGCATATTATCTAGATGGCCTGATTAAGAATGACGTAAACGTGTGCCTGACAGAACATTGGCTCTGCCTCATTTGGTTGATTTGGCCCTCAGTACTTGTCAGCCATGCTTCTAATAAGCTTTATGGGCATTTATGACAATCTTCTCCTTTGTACCTACTTCAGGCTGTGTAGTGGAGTGAGAGACACAGATTTTGACAGATGGAGCCGAGGAGGGAAAAAGGACTCCTCCGGAACTTTTCTCAGGGAAAACTGAAAGAGGGATTCATTTCACGTTCTTTGATTGTCCTCTACAATCTAAGAGAATGTGCTCAACCGAAAAACTTCAATATTCAAATTAGCAACACGGTTACTGTACACACTTCCACGCAACTCTATTTTTAACTTGACGCATGAGAGGAAACCTTTCCACCAGTTTGATTAAAGACGCTTGTCCCTACACAACTTCTCCATCGAATGAGCATTGGGTTGTTTTACAACAACATTGTCATAAAGTCATACTGTGATAATGAGCCGAAATAACAGATTTGCAAAAATCTTTGTACTTAATGGCCATAAATATTGAACTTTTTGTTAATCAGTTCTGGTGTCCCTGATCATAAAAGAGATCAACGCGAAGTCTTGTGATGGCATATCCTTCAACCCAACTCCCACAAAAGGATTCCTGAACTTTATTATCTTGTCAGAAAAACCAAGGAGGGGAAAGTGATGGAAGTAGACAACCACATTGGTGCATGGTTTCACAAAAACCCTGTGGGCAAAGGAGAGAATGTCAAAGAGGTGAGAATGTGAGGGGGTGGTGATGGTGGTGGTGGTGGTGGTGGTGGTGGGTGGTGGTGGTGGTGGTGGTGGTGGTGGTGGGTGGTGGTGGTGGTGGTAGTAATGGTGGTGGTGGTGGTGGGTGGTGGTGGTGGGTGGTGGTGGGTGGTGGTGGTGGTGGTGGTGGTGGTGGTGGTGGGTGGTGGTGGTGGTGGTAGTAATGGTGGTGGTGGTGGTGGGTGGTGGTGGTGGGTGGTGGTGGGTGGTGGTGGTGGTGGTGGGTGGTGGTGGTGGTGGTGGGTGGTGGTGGGTGGTGGTGGTGGTAGTGGTGGGTGGTGGTGGTGGTGGTGGTGGTGGTGGTGGTGGGTGGTGGTGGTGGTGGTGGTGGGTGGTGGTGGTGGTGGTGGTGGGTGGTGGTGGTGGGTGGTGGTGGTGGGTGGTGGTGGTGGTGGGTGGTGGTGGTGGTGGTGGTGGGTGGTGGTGGTGGTGGGTGGTGGTGGTGGGTGGTGGTGGGTGGTGGTGGTGGTGGTGGTGGTGGGTGGTGGTGGGTGGTGATGGTGGTGGTTGTGGTGGTGGGTGGTGGTGGGTGGTGGTGGGTGGTGGTGGTGGGTGGTGGTGGGTGGTGGTGGTGGTGGTGGATGGAAGGGGAGTAGAATGTGGTCAGACATGAGGTCACCAGAGAGATGCAATGAAAGCAGCTGAAACAGGAGCGGTTACCTCCTGACGGGGGCCCTTCCTCTCCAGCAGGGTTGTTTATTCAGGTGGCAGATGGTTTGCCCACATTTCATTGTGGTCTCAACCGTTCTAAACCAAACTCAATTAGCCAGCCACAGCTCCCACTGTCACATTATTGTGATCCATCACAGCAATGGGGCAGATGTGCCATAATTATTCGATTTTTCCTTTGTTTTAATTTTTTTTCTTATTTGGGGAGGGGGGGGGGCAGTGGCTAGGGTACAAGTACGTTATTTTTCTACATTTGTGTGTTGAGTGCAAGGCTCGTTAAATAATTAGCTTGATTAATTCAGCTGCAGTTCAGCAAAAATGCTTTCCCTTGTAAAATGTGTCTGCTGGCATCATGGGCTCCAGGAGGTGTACAGGTTCTGTGTTCATGTCTGTGCTCCTGGATGGTTAGCTGGGATATTGGAGGAGAGAGATGTGCATTTAGAGCAGGACAATGCAATGGTAAAGGGTGACGCGCCACAACCACCATCAGTAAAGTCAGATTGAATTCAAGGTAACTCACAATGACAATGGCTTCCAATGGCACACCGCTTTCAGCACACCTCCATCCTGCTGCCAGGTTTCTCCCCCTCTGCCATCTCCCTCTCCTCTCCCTCATCATTATTTTAGTGTGACTCTTCCCTCTCTCTCTCTCACTCGTTCCAACTCTCTCTTCTTCGGACCATCCTTCCATTCTGATTCCTCGTCCCAGCTGACTTACTCCCTCAGCCCGGAGCCAAATACCTCCATCTCTTTCTCTGTCCCTCTCTCTCACTTCATCTCTCCCCTCGTTCTCTCCCCACCAGTGAATCCAGCCTGGAAGGCCTTGGCCCTCTTAAATGCATCATTTCTTCAGAGGGATCTCCGTCTGCGGTGACCTCTGTGCTGAGCTGGCTCTCCGCCATGTCCACTCAATGGACTCATCCATCCATCTTGGTTCTTGAATGGCCTTGATTTTATTGTCTCACGCAGCCCTCTGTCATCCCAGTCATCCCTCATCCTTAATTTCATCCTCTCAAGATTTTAACATGTCTGCATTTTCGGAGCACACACCATTAGATGGTTCAGAACCGAGGAGGCATCTGTCCAGCAGGCTATTGTTGGGGAGTTCCCACTTGGTTTGATCCATCTGACTAACAGTGAAATAGAAGTGTCATTCAGTCTCTTTTACTAAATGGCCCCTACTTTAAAACCTGTACTTTTTCCCCCTCCTTCCGCTGAATAGCTGTTGATTAATTTGGTGATATTTAATGCGCTGACGTTGATAATACATCAAATGGTCCTCTGTCCTGGACACAGGCCAACTTCCCAAGCCCTGTGGAGGAGAAGTATTAATGCAACTATTACGTCGCTGTACATTCCCCTCTGCTGTTTCTGGTGCGTCTGGTTCCATGGTGAGCTTACACCATATGATTGAATATGAAGTAAATACTGAATTACGCACAAGGTAATATGGAATCAGAGAATGTCTCTTCTTTTTGGAACACTTATCACAGTAAATGTGAACACAAAAAGTCAGAAGGCATACAGTATCTCAAAGCTTTTTACAACCCTGAATAACGATGGCTTTGAGTTCTTCATTGTCTCCTTTCTATATGCGAAGTGAATCAGCAGAAGTATGAATAAATGCATGACCATTTAAACTGTCCTCCTTTTTTTCCAGGGAAAGGCGTATATGAAGCATTTGCAAATCGATATATACTCCTCTGTGCTGCCAAAGACTTTATTACCGGACAAATACAACTTCTAGGCACGTCTTTGTGAGTTGTGCTGTTATATATGGACATGCTGAATGTCAGTCATGCCTGACTGGCGCTCTAAGGCTGTCCTCAATGTTTGCCATGTGTACTATTGAGCTGTTCAGTATGTTTTGTTATAAAACACCTGATCCTCTGCAACACATTCTGCTAAACTGAGCATGAGGATATGCCTCATTCATCAATTTCATCACCCTGGAACAGGAGAAACATTAATAACATGTATTAGTTATTGTACTACGTAACTAAGTAAACAGTCTCCCTCTGTGTTGATAAGGAATGTCTCTCCCACTTCTCCTTCATGCTTTCAGGACAAGACATACACACACCATTGCCAGCTTCCACTTGAAAAGAAGAATGAAAGAAGATACCTATACATTCCCTCCTCACCTCTGCTGGGTCTATCATTATCCATCCCCTTCCATCCCTTCCCGCCAATCCCTTCTGAGACCTGGGTGTTGTGCTCATCCTGCGAGGTCTTGAACCGAACACCAGAGGGTTGTGTTTGTGTTTGTTCCCCTACTAAAACCCCAGGTTTGCTTTCTTCCGCAACAACAGCAGATCTCATCCCTCTGCTGCCGCAATGGGATAAACAAACAGGAGAGCAAAGCCTGTATGTAAACAGACAGAAAGAAGAGAAGGCTGTATCCTGTAACAGAGATCTGACTTCATACTCACCATTGTCCTCAATATGCTCAGTGCAAAATCAATGTTGGAGTTCATGTAAAGTTATGGACTGCAACACAATAGAGACATGGTAGATTATATTATTTATAATTCCAACACAAACTTAGAGATAAAACAGTGTTGGCAGTTCTGAAAATTGTCTTCAACAACATGGAGTGAAAACACAAATGACTGAGGAGCAAAACCCTCAATAAATAGCTGCAGTTGTTGACAGTAGGCTGTACTTGTTCTCTCATACACACCAGAGACAGTTCCATAAAAAACAACACTTGAGGTAGCAGACTTCCAATGGCTAAATTATATGTAATTGCTATTTGAAATGCATATCTGTTTTTCTAATGTCATTTGGAATTGCGGGGCCTGCGGTTCTCAAGGCAACTCTGTCAGCGTGTAGTGATTGACCTTGGGGAGAAGAGCCTTTTTATTTTACACAAACTGCATGGACATCCCTATTAGGTAGACCACTGCAATTCCCTCGACATTTTAATTTGTGGTAAACGACTTCTCTGCTGCAGCCAATGGCGTGTCTGTCCCCTCCTCCAACTCCCCCTGATTGGGCTTAGATTGCAGGTATTTGTCATCTATTTTCAAAGTCAATCAGTACGGAAGGGGCCTTTATTTTCCAGTCTCATTTCAAGACATGGCTGTGAATTGAAGCAGGGTTCAGACTAGTTTGTATGCTGTTTGATGCTGTGTGGCACACGGCTTTGCAGGGAGAGACGGAATTTCACAAGTGATTTGGTTTGGTGGTGGTGTTACCCTAGTCCTCTAGGGGGCACTGCAGCACTTTACGCCTTCTCTGCCTTGGTCTGCCTCTCAGCTTTCTTCCTCCCTCCACATCTCTCTCCTTCATCTTTATGCTCTCTCTTCTGTTTCCACTTTTTCTCTCTTCTCTTTCAATGTTGGTGTTTCTGTCTCTCTCTCTCTCTCTCACACACACACACGCTCTCTCACTCTATTTCTCACACTATCTCCCTGATTCCCCTTTCCCCTGACATCCATAAGCAATCAAATGTACAGACATAAAAGAGGAGGCATAAGAAGCCTGACCTTTTCCTACTGGTCCTCCTCGTCATTCATTGCATTACCATAATACAGAGGAATATAATTAGTGTGGCAATCCGCACAAGAACATTAACAGTCTGCTTTGAGATAGAATCATAATAATTGAAGTATGGTGATAATGTGTTATTTTCGCAGCTCGTCAGCTCTTCCAGGGAGAACATTTCTCACAGGGATAAGGCCAAGCTACCTCAGCCTCATGTCCTTCCATACTGGACACTGTTCAAGACAGTACTGTAGATGTTGGATTGGAGTGGGATATGTGGGTGGAAAGTGATCAATTGAAGCATTCATCCTTTAAATGTATGCTTGATTGTGTTGCAGATGGGAGCAGTTAGTGTGCCATGCATTGTATCGTATGTGGGCAGCAATGAGGCCCTTGGGGAACAGCACCTGTGTTGTGTGTGCTAATTTCTTCCTTCCTTGCCAAAATATAATATTTGGTCTCATCTTCCAAAGGACAGAAACATTATGATTGCTGTTTTTGTTCCGAATCTTCAATGCACTCACGAACAATAACATAGCCCGTTAATCTTTTGGGAGCTCTGGGCTTAAAAGTGTCCTCTCGCGTTGACAGATATTTATCTCCAAAATGTCGCCGCGCCCAGTGTATTCATTCATGCCAGGAGTTGTAATGGAGTTGACAACATCTCCACTCCAGGGATTAAGTGAAAGAACACAGGAAAACACTGGAATAGATCGAGCAAATCATATTCAATCACTCTGTCATGGGGAAAACGGAGCCACTTAAAAGTTTGACTTTCCTTTGTGCAAACGAACTGTCAGCTGTACCTACCGCACATAATAAGTTATTATGAAACACTATTGATTTCTCCTTAGCCATAAATTGCACTGAACAGCGTGCCGTGTCAAGAGTTAGTAATTAATGATTAGCCCCGATATGTATTCATTCGTCAGAAAATGGTTGATGGTTGCTTGATGGCTTGTGTCCATGACCTTGGCACAGGTAATGGCTGCCAAGGGGCAAAGTCAAGGAGACAGGTTCACTTCCATTGGAGAATGTGTGGCTCAGCTTAGTTTTACTCAAACACCTTCCTAATTATTGACATGTACAGATACTGTACTATATCTAATCCATATGGCCTCCTGGGCTGAGCAATGTTAGCCATTTCAATTAGTTAAATCAACAGCATAATATACTATGCATTTTTTAAAATAATAATCCGCCACAGTTTGCAACAAGCTACATACAGCAATTACTGTTTGTTGCCATGTCATTTCAGTGTCCAGGTAAATGTTACTGAACAGGGGATAACAGGAATCATTTAGCTAATTCACTCATTCAAAAAAGCTTGTAGGCAGTAGTGTAATGTCAGCAATTTCCGAGCAGTTAGAAAATTGATTTAAAATGTATACCATAGCTCATGTGGTTAAGAACAGGGTATGTTATTCTGCAATAAGTAATAGTTCTTTAAGTAATTCAAATACTTTTCTCATCTGCTAAATTAGAGTAACTCACTATCAGCCAGTCTCTAATGAGATTCCTATTTAAATTGCTTCAACTAATGCGATGACACACTATGATCTATCAATTGGCAAGCAAACAGTCTTCCACTTTATGGGAAAACACAGAGGATTAGAGTAAAATACATGTTCACTTACAAAGCATTTGATGACTGATAAAACATATATTTTGTGTCTGTCCCCTAATCAATCCCTCCCTCCCTCCCTCCCTCCCTCCCTCCCTCCCTCCCTCCCTCCCTCCCTCCCTCCCTCCCTCCCTCCCTCCCTCCCTCTCTCTGACACACACGCGCACACACAGTCGTTCCCACGGAAAAACCAAGGGAGCGGGTGAAAGGTGTTTGGTTCTGAAGACAGGTCTAATCTTTCCTATAAATCTCCAGCAGTCCTGAATGAGGACTGGCTGTGAAGAGAAAGTCCACTATGGTGTGTGTCTGACACCACAGTCAAGCCAAACACGCTTAGTTTTTTTTTCTCCATCTGTCAGTGATATAAAGAAATTAAAATATGTATATATTGTATAGTATGTCTTGGAAAGTGTGGGAGAACAGCTTTGTGTCAGTTATTCTCATGCCAAACACCCCTCGGTTTCAGTGTGTGGAGTTCTCTCACATTCTCAGTTTGTGCTGAATCAATTATCTGCAATTAAAACAATCTAGCAGTCATGGGGCTGCTAAGCGGGAAGTGATTTATAGTTTTCTGTCCGCCAAGTTGGAGACAAATAGGCAGAACGCCATCATCTGCCTTTGGTGATGAATCATCTCCTTTCGTGAGATGCCAATGGGTGAGGATTGCACAGGAACGTGCCTGTTGACATCTCGGGCACAAACATTGTGGGAAAATTACAAAATGTAGGCGTTGTTCTTGTTTGTGTACTGATGTTGTGTAAAGACCAATTACCTCTGTTTCTGCTCTTATGACCTATTTGATTGCATGAGTTGGCAAGACAGCTTTTCATGAAAGTTCTGTATACTTGTATACCTGTGAATAAAATCTGTTTTTCAGGCCAATCCATTGGAACATTTAATCAAAAAGTCTAATCCATATAAAGGGCATTTTTGTAACCTACTTTTATATAATGTATTAGATTTTTGAACAGAATAAAAGGAGGTTTAGTGTTACTAGAAGAAACCTTTAGGAAGATGATATTTGAAGCAGTTCAATGTTATCCAGGTAGCTTCTTCACTCATACTGCAAGTTGGCTTTTGGATACATGATATACAGACATACATCATCCTTGAAAGATTCCCTAGAACCAGTGGATGCTTTCCCACAGTCCTCCCAGTCACTTCTCATTTCTGCGATGCACTCAAATCGTTTCTAAACAGCGAGCGTTTCTCCCCTGGCTGTCCAGAGAGCAGGACATTGTGCATGCAAATGGTGGTGACTGCTCTGACACCAGTCAAAGCCGTGTGGGCCAATGGCAGCAGATCATCTGTTTCCAGTACTAACATGACTTGGCTGTGAGTCTGGCATTCCCCTTCATCCTCAGTGACAAAGTTCCTCAATCTGTGGATTCTGTTCGAACTGGGAGCTGTGACAGGGGAGACACAAGCTACGTGTTCATCACATCATCTGTCAATGAAGATATGTGAAGACCCCGAAGCGCTGTCATTCTATTTCTATATCTATATGTGTACATATTTCAGGGATACTAGTCCAATAGCTGTTATTAATATTTATATAGGAGAGTGTTCAATGTTTTATGAAACTACTAACAATGTTCTACCATTGATTCCTCCCATTTCACCTCAAGGTTCTCTCAAGAGAACCTTTGCTTTGCATCAGGCCAACCAACGCCCCTTAACTGTGATAAAATAATGATGTACCATGGCCTGTTGTGAGCTATTGCTTAACTTAATGTATGTATATTTGTGAAATGCTACAAAGACCCTTAGCAGATCCCTCCTGTGGTAGCAGCTATGATCTCCAAACAGCAGGAAACCTAGCCTTTTCCCTGTTAGCTCATCAGTTAGAGCTATCTCTCTCTGACAGAGCCAAGAAACTTCAAACGTGCCAAGAACCTGCAGAAGAGATGCCGGAAAGGACAGGAAAACTGCTTAAATGACTGTTGTTAGATGGTAAAGTTGGCTTATATATGGATTGTAAACTATTTTAAAGACAGCTGACTTTGTTTCTGTTGAAGGGCTTTGGGTGACAGTAGATTGTAACATCACGGTGTGAGGCCTGAGGCTTAAATATTCTTTTTGTCCTCCAATGACTCTGACAGATAAGCTTGGGGAGTTGATACACAGAGGGCTCTCATTCATCATACATCTCTAGATATGCAAATGCTTTTTATAGGTGTAGAGGTTTGTTAAGTGTTTAAATATTTAAGAATATCCTCCTCTGGTTTAAATGCACTAGGTTGTGTAGAGTAGAAATCTTGCCCATGTCTGGCTTAAAGGGCCATTTCAAGATTTTAAACATTTAGTTTTTTACAATTACTTGGAGTGAAGAAGTAAGATGCAGATGTTTTCTACTCTGGGCCACGTGCACAAAAAACACGATTGTTTTGCTTGTATTCAAGGATTTAGATAAATGATTTCAATGTAACTTAATTGGAAAGTTAAATGATTATGGCTACATTTCTCCAACAACCCAAGTCATGGTAGATGTGTCGTGGTAATGTGAATTCTAAGACAATAGTAGCACATGCTCAGTGTTCATTAAAAAATATTCAAAATACATACTGTGATTTAATGGGCTTAAGGCATTCCAATTTAGCAGAAACATGGCTGTTTTGAAAAAGGATCTCTGATATCTTAGTTTCTTTCAGCAAGCCCAATTCATTACATGTCCTTTATTTTTAAATGCTCACCATGTAATTAATACACTACAGTCGAGCAATCAGAAAGTGCACAATGGGCAGTTTTTTTAAAGCAGTTTGCTGTAATGAATACTCAACAGCTTAATTTGCTTTGACCCACCAAGCTGCTTTAAACTGCACAAACAGCTGATTAGCTATGCCTAGACGCATAGAAACCCACACATTATGCCAATCAAAAACATACAACTCTGGAGCAACTAAATTATACTGGTGTTTTACACAAAAGTCCCTTTTTTGCATTCTTTCAAATCTTTTTTAGTTACACGTCTATCAGAGATGCTTTTGAAGGGGTTACATGAACAACAAATCAGGAAGTAAGTTATGCAGGGAATGCTGTGTGTCGATAACGAGAAAAGGTCATTTCTCCTGCAGCTGGCACCTAGTAGTTTGCTCACAGACTTAATTATCCGCACAATTTGTCATGCAATGTGACGAACCATGGCAGAGTCTCCCTCCCTGGGTCTAGAATCACATCTCCAAACTGATGAACGATGCATCATGTGGCTGTCTTGTTACTTGAGCAGGCACAGTAGGCCTGAAATTCATTTGACACATATACATCCCTAAAATATCTCAGGCAGTTTCTGTCCAGTCTCCCTCCCCAGACCATAAATAGGTCTCCTGCACCACTACGACTGACTGTACTCACAGATAGCCTTAATGCCGGATCTCATTATCAAATTGGCTCCCCTTTCTCCTTTCTCCCTAAAGAGAACCTGCAGCAAATGCCAGAAAAACTGCAGGAATCCTGAATAACTGTGAACACAGTGCCGCCAACCCATTGTGTGTCGAGCTATGTTCAGACGCTAGCATGACAATCCTACCTGCCTGGATGTTCAACACAGAGAGTAATCAGAGCTGTGGGGATTCAGTGTTTCCAGTGACTCCTTCCAGGAGTTTCAGTCTGTGTAGGGGTTCCAGACTTTGTTACAATGTCCACCTGTTTTATCCTGGCATAAGCACAAAAGACAAGACTGTAATAGTCCACTGAGAACTTGGCAAAAAAATAATATGGAGATGCCTCAATAGAAGAAAAAAAAAATGCTGTTTACATTGCCAAAACTAAAGCTTGTTGAAATACAACAGGGAAAAGGGGAACAATGGTCTGGCCGGAAAAGACAGAACATAATGACAAGAGAACAGCTCATTAGAACCCAAGGTCTTGGTTGTTCTAACATGTCACTATGCATTTCAGAATGCTGTCAGACTGAAAGTTACTGCCAATGGAACCTGAAGCCTCTCTGTTCCCTTTCTTTGTTGAACTAAAAGAAAACATAAAAGCACAAAGGCATCAGGGCTCTCTGTGTTGAGGAGAACCACTTTTGCGTGCTTCATAATAGAAAGTATGGTTTACAGCCCCTTAAATGCCTTTGCTCTTTGCTTTCGGGATGATCTTAAAGAGAAACTGAAGAGGGAAATGGGCATTCAAGTTTTATTCTAAAAATCCCAAAGTACGGTCCCAAATTCCCTTCAGCTGTGTTTTTCCAGTCTGGTTCTCTCATCGTAGAGCGAGAAAGGGTGTGGTTGGGCTCATGGCAGTTTTCACATTGAGCTGTGATTTATGGCGTACCACAACAAATCAACAAGTTTAACTTTAATTGTTTTCTTTGCGATGGGAGGTTCGGTAGTTAATACAGCCCAGTGATTGATGGCACAGGGCAGCATGTTTGGCTCGGCACTTTGTCTTTTGAGCTGTGGCACAGGAATGGAACGAGCTGATAGAGGCAATTCATTTGGGAGGAAATTCTGATTTGGAACAGGGGATGAAAATATTTTTTTAATCTGAACATACCCCAGAAAATTGACTGGGAGTAAGTTCAAAGACATAGCAAAAAAATTAGGAGTTATTTTACATTGGCCTCAATTATCATTTTATACTCTGCTTTCCTCATAACATGGGAAGAACACCCGTCTCAAAGTAATGAGTTGGTTAGAATGCATGAGTACAGTCACCAACCCCAGTGGATGATGTGCTGTGTGTGTTTTGATAAAGCTTTGTTCTATTGAAGCTACATTAGCTAGCCGAGTAATAGAGACAACCATTTAATTAAACGCTCTGCTGATGATGCTCCTCTCAAAGCTGTGACTGTTAACCATTAATCACTGGTGCACACCTAATTTGCAAGGACAACAGTGCTAGGATGGAGTCTACACAGGGCCAGAAAGGGTCCGGCCTCTCCACTAAATCTTCACAGCTAATCAGTAAGCACAGTTAAAAGCAAGAACACGTTCTAATCACACTCTCTCACCAAACATGACATACTTGAGGATAATCAGGGCGACATCCGGTACCATAGAATTATCTAGTGTCGTTTTTTTTTTCCTTGTGTGTTTCTTACCTACGTAATCTGGACAAGGGTAAGGCTGCACTCTCAAGGGTGCCCACGGTGGGCTCAGCAGAGTAACTTGGCAGCTCTGGGCTCAGCGTAATTCAGGCCATGTGAGAGTGGGTCTATTCTTTTTTTGTTGCATTTGTTCCAGCCTGCTGGCGACTGATGCAATAGACTGGAGATGATTTACTTCTGTTTATTATTGAATCAAGGAAGAAGCAAAAAAAATAAACAAAAGGAAAGGACTGCCTTGCCCAGAATGCACTGCCTGCATTTTAATTAAGTTGGGACAAAAATGGCTCTATCCTCAGTCGATTCATAAAAATGACCTTCATTGTAAATTACGGTTATGAAATATGAAGAGGCCCAGTTTGGGGTTTGGCTGGACAGTGGTGTGATTCTGGAATATAACCCATTGTGGTGCTGTGAGAATGTGGACATTTCTATTTGTCTTCATGGCTACTCAGTGGTACATTTATGCAGAAAAACAATAAATCAAATGTAATTGAACAGAATTTTGTCACGACATGTACTTTTCCACCATCAATCACATTTAGAATCAATTATGAGGATTATTGTTAATGCATGTGATTAATCCATACAAAGAAAATATTATTATCAAGATCATGGGTGAAAACACTGCGAAGAGATAAATTGGGTGAGTTAATTGTTCAAAGTTGATTAAAATGTATAATGAAAAAGTAGATTTTTATCATTTTGTAGAGCAGAGTTTGTAAATCTCAAATATTTGATGTCAAGAGAAATCTAAAAGAATATAGACAAAAATTGCCTCAAGTGCTTCAAGGAACACACTCCAAAAGAACAATTTAACTGACTGTTTTCCTGAGAACAAAATCATTCCAAGTGTGTATCAGTAGAAAACTTGGGATATGTTTCTAATGGAACTTATGATCCAGTCAGCATTCTAAAAGGAACAGGACTTTTTGTAACCTAGAACCTTTGATCTGCTCTCAGAGAAACACATCAATTGAAAACTGTTAGCCATGAGTTTAATTCATAAAAACTATATATACTTTAATAAAAGATTGACCTTCTGAGGACAACAAATCTTAATTTTTGCCTCCAGTAAAAGCTGAACATTTTTCATCATAACAAAATCTTATTTTGATTGATATTTAAGAATTTCCCAAACAACCCCCCAAATCTTTTCAGCTTTGTTGCGATTAAGCTGTCACAGTTCAATGTTTAATAGGTAAAGCTCAAGGTTGCTACAAACGGCACTCAAGATTCCCTGGGCACAGTGCAGTGAAGCAGACACATGCTCAAAGTAATCATGCTGCGCTTGAATATCATTTTTCCACAGCTTAATGAGTACCGAGGAACAAAAAACGTAATTCGGAATAAACCTCTTTCACTGTCCCTAGTGAATTCCTCACTGAAGTCCTCAGTGCTCCTCCTCCTGCGTTTAAGGTTGGCTTTATTCCCTACCCAGACACTTTCCTTTTGACTCTGAAACACTGTCAAAATGCTCTCTTTGTGAGTCTCTTTTTGTTTAATGAAGCATGTAAATGCAAACAAACACAAACAGACAAGTGGGGATATTGGCATTGCTCCCTGCAGCGCCTCTACACAGAGGGACAGAGCCTGTTCCCTCCAGCAGGGTCTGGTTCCACCTCCCCAGGTTGGAAAAATACATACATAAAACCTATACTCCAGGAGAAACCAATTACCGTCCTCCCAGCCCCATTCCTCTTCACAACAAACTCTTTTATTGATCCTGTGATAATTACCTTAGTCACATCTGAAAGCACCTGGAACAGATTGGTGGCTCACGTTATTGATTACCCCTGGGCTACCCTTCGCAGGTCATTGTGTAGCTACTGTACATTACCAGATGATATCTGTTCTCCCCTGCTCTACCCTATAGCCAGCTCTTATTGTTGCTGCGCGGGGGGCAGGGCGGCGGGGGAGGGGGATTACATTGACAAAGGCGTTTTGCCAGTGTCGAACGGGCACTTTCAAAGTCATCCATCATCTTCCTCATTTGTTAGCATTCTGTGGCTTTCCCTTCTTCGGCAGACCCCAACATCAAGGTTGGCCAAAACCTCAGAGCTTTCTCTGCTTTAGTCAGTGAGCCGTCCTTCACTTGTTCAGGTGTTTTTTTTCCCCCCTTACGAAACTGCTATTTTAACCCAAAACAACTTTTTTATCTGAACGTGACCTTTTTGTGGTGGACGTGACCAGCGGCCTGCCCTGGAAAGCACCAGCTGTGTCTGATGCTTCATTACCCTCTTCTGGGCTTGCCGGAGCGTGACCCTGGAACTTCTGCCTGCTAGCCACACAAAAGCCCACCAACCAAGTGAATACACAGAGCAGGCTCCTCCCATGACCTCCACACTGCTCCGCCTTCTGCCTCCACCACAAACCATGGTTTTGCACATTCGTGTTTAGAATCAAGTAGAACTTGTCTTTCAGAGTTGGTATATGTTTTCGAGAGCTGATTCTGGTTTGATGTAGCCATAAAGAAAAAAGAGAGCTGTTGTTTTCCTCAGAGTGGGTATCCTGGCTCTGCAGAAGCTGGGTTCAAAACAGGACAATGCATTCTTAAAGCAACGTTATTGCAAATAAATAAAAGCTATAGCCTAGTGTATGCCACATATTGTTCCTAGAGTGGCTGCATCATATCACTGTATGTCTCACTGGTGCCATTCATTGCTTAATAAAACCTTCTTGTTTTTATCACACCTCATGGATGTTGCCAAGGCTTATTTTTACATTGAGTTTATCAATCGACTTAGAGAAAATAAAGTATTATTAAACATGAATTAAGTATTAAAAAGGAGTGCTTTATTAGTGAAAGATTCATAATGTATGGAGGAATAAATCAATAGGTCCTAGCAAAGGGAATAACTTTTAATTAGAAAATCCAATACATGTTGCATGGTGAGGAAGGCAGACACAAATTTAAAGTTGTTTTAAGATCTGTAATTATTTTAGAATTGGGACTGTGTTTTGTTGGGTTATATAGAGACACAGGTCTTCCCATAATTATCAGCAGGGTGTTAGTCTCCTGTGTAAGATAAAGAGAGCCTTGAATGACTCCAGTTTATTGCAAACAAATTCATGTTAGCTGATAGTGGTGCTATCACAATGACTTAATTAGAGCATTGAATAACACCGATGTGACTGCGAGCAGAACAAAAATCGTGATTCACAACGTCTCAACTATTCAATCACTATCATCACATTCAGGCTACTGCCTACTTGAAGTTTTTCCATGGAAATGAAATGACTGGATTTGTTTAACTCTTTTTCCTGTGTTAATGAATTGCTATGATGCCTCAGTGGGAAATCAGCTTTTCTGAACAATGTGGTTGAAACCAAGGATTGGTCTTTTCGGGGAGGTTAGCTGTGTAGACGAGAGGGTCTATGTTGTGTGTCTTTAGTGCTGTAATGTCTTTACATAATGTTCAGCAAACACACTGCAGACACAATAAGGCAGAAACATGAAACAGCAATTTTCTGGGCTAACCAAAAAAGGATCTCTAACTAGTATAAATGATTCAGCTGGGCATAATGTGTGGTTGTTAGGGAGAAACAAGGGTTGTGGGAGTGTGTGTGTGTTTTTTTTCTGTTCTCAGTGAGTTTCCAGTGATCTGATATAGAGCTTTAACACGGTTATTCTTTTCCACGGCTGTCAAATCACATCTATTGTTGTGCGGGAGAGGTCACTGTCCGGGCAGGAGTTGGAGGGGGATTTGGGTTGTCTGCCCCTTGAGTTGGCTTGATGTGCATTTCAGCTCTGTTCAGCCGGGCGGTGCGCGGTTCACGACAGCCAGGTGCAGCTCAGAGGACAGGTGCGCCAAGAGGGGACGTCTCACCTGAGCCATCTGGGGTGAACCGGGCTGCGGGCAGGTGTTCAACACCACCAGGTGGAGAGCAGATGTGACTCCCCTCCTCTGTTTGTCACTAGGAATAACAGTTGTTCTCTCTGGATTACTGTTGGACAGGAGTGAGCACGGGGAGCCAGCTTCCTTGTTCTTTCCTTGTTCCCAATTTAGGCAATTAAAAACAAAGGTCATGTGTGGAGCCTCAGATGGTGAACTTGCGCTTAGGTCAGAGACAAAAAAAGGACATTTGACATTTTTCCCGCGCCATTCGCCAGCTCAGGCAGACAGACAATAATTAAGCAAGGAAACAAAAGAGCAAATGTTCTTTTTTAACCTTTGGATTCCACACATTTAATACATTTACAGTGTATATCAGGATTGCACTCGTGAGGTAAATCCTGGAAACATCTTTAACACTCTGAGAGTATTGTCTTATGTGAGACGCACCATACATATTTGCTCTAACTTTCATGTTTATTGCCCTTCACGGGTGATCAATATGCAGTTGATTTCAAGAATAACCTTCAAGAAAACAATGCTTTCCTCAGTCTCATCTCTGACATCATTGTATCACTCCACAGACTACAAAATCCATGGTTAGAGGAGAGGAAAATATCTTGCGTTAATAATTAATTCCCGTAAGGCACAAAAATCTGTCTGAAAAAGAAAGAAGAGCATTGCTGGGCGATTCAGAAAACCATTGCAGAGCTTTTTTTCCACGTCACCGTGGAGGACGGCTGAAAGATGGATCTTTCGACCTGACGGAGAGAGGAAACAACAGAGGTCCAGCCTCAGCATTAAGTGGAAGGACAATTACAGCCAAATCATGTCTGCTTTTGAAGTAGGCTGGTGTGTGATCCCTGGAGGCGACAGGGAGCAGAGGAGGGTAGACACCAAACAGGATGTTGTCACTGCGGCTCCGTCTGGTCTGGAGGTAAGGAGAAGAGACGCAGCGCTCTTAGTCGGGGGTTCTGTTCTGGCCTGAGGGCTGCTGGCTGGGCTGCGTCTCATACGCGAGGCTGTGTGTGGCCACCGCTGATGAGGTCATTTGCCATAGATGTGTGATGGCCTAATTCTGGCTAGTCACTAAATGGCCATTCTAGAATAATCTACCATGAGGCGATGCACTCCAGTTAGCAGTTCTAAGGACTGCAGCGTGACCTATTTGTTCTTGATTATCAGTAAAGGAGAGGGTTCAGTGGTTAAGAATTCAGATCAGAGACTTGTCAGGGTGGGATGATACAAATGAATTTACGGCGAGAGAGAGAAGTGCTTTGTCTACCTTAATGTCAAGGTAAGTCTGTTTTACTCCCGGTAGTCTGAGAGCTGTCCACCAGCTTGTATCGCTGTCCGTGGTCCTGAGGCCCCTCTGTGCTGACACTGGATCAATAAGGAATCACAATGGAGAATGCAATAATATAGCTGTATGCCCTTTCTTCACTCTTTATTTTAATAAAGTTCAACAATTCAAAATATTGACTTACATAAAACACTCAGTAATGGTTCCTTATTTAATAAACCTGTACCTGCTGTATCTACTGTAAGAGCTTCCTTTCCCCCAGTACTAAAACCATGTTTCTGGGAGTAGCTTTCACACTTTATAGACCAGGTGTAGGTTTTCAACCACGGTGAAACCAGCCAGGTGTGAAGTTATGGAATGTTAAACCTCGTTAGTTTATTGGACATATGGACTAGTCTGGAGTGCGGTACTTGAGCTTGGCGGATCACATGCTCCATATATCAGTGACAGACACAGGATGGCAGGAAAAGTGTCTACGCTGCTCCATTCTGACCGGGATCTGAGGGGAATCTTAATCAAAACAGGAGCAAAACGTGAGGCTCTGAGGCCGTAAAGAATTACTTCTGCCAGTAATATGTGGACATTACTTTTACAGTTAAGAAAAGTCATTTGGGACCGGGGTTTATTACCTTTCTGCCCTTTCAGTCAGACATGACCTTGTGGGTCTCCCTACCGGACGACCAGCTGTGATCCATGATTCATTTAACACCTTCTGGGCCCTGCCAGACCATAGAATCCCTCCCAGCACGTGTGCTGTTGATTAAACGCTTTGCGGAAGCATTCATATTTAAAGCGTATGCTGGATGAAAATTAATGCTATTCAGCGACGTGGCAGAGCACGGTACGGAGGGGCCGCGACGGGGCAATTTATGAGAGATTCACCTCAATTTACAATTTGGTCCGTAATCATCTCAAGGCCTCCTCCGTACACAGCCGACTGCGGAGCATGTGAAGGAAACATTAATGGCGGAGAGTATTTGGAAAAAGGGGGGTGGAATTAGGAAAAGTATGAATAGTTCCTTCCACGGAGTGATGTAAATGTCATTACAGTGCATTGAAGCAGGAAATCTAGCCGTGGGAGCTGGGGACTAGCCTGTGGGTGTGAACGCTCCACATATGAGCCATGAAAGCTGGACACAGAGGGGACATGAGTGATCGAGCGGAACTCTACTGAACTCTTTCTCATTCTGACATCATTGTGCAGTGCTGAGACAGGGACTGGCCAGAATCACCAGGGGGGTTCAAGAGCCCTTCACGGTGAAAGGTGAGATATTGTAACTCTCTCTGCCAGGGTCAGACCAAGGCACGTCCGATAAACATATTGTCAGGGTTAGGGATCCCAATCATGGAATTTATAAAGTCGGTTAGAGTGGCACAGGTGGAGAAAATTGCCTTTCAAAGCCAAATTGAATCTTCCCCTGACCTCCAAATGTTTACAACGGCAGCAGGTTCAACAGGTCAGCCATTCACTCTCATGCTCTCACGTGTGTGGTCTCTGCCCCCCACCACCTTCTGTGCTGTGTCTCGGCTCCAGGTGTGGCCCTGCATCTGGAAAGCTGCTGGCTCAGGTCACTGCCTGTTTTCAACCATAATGGAAAAACACCTCACAGCAGGTTCTAGTGGCAAAATCACCCTTGACTCTCCCTTGGGTGTCAAACATGCTGCTAGGCAGAAAGGAAGAAACACAGCTTGTTCCAAATGTTGCTTTCCATTAATACTTTCAATTGCTGTTACATGAATATGACATAGAGGGCAGAGGGCAAAACTGGAGAGCCACAGAAGTTACTTACAACTTTTAATGGCTGTGTTTGTGTCTTTTCTTCTCAATTCCCAGTCTCAATGGTTTTTTATAAAAAATATACTGATGCTGTTTATTTGAGTGTGAATAATAGCATGTTAGCAGGTACAGCCTTTGCAGTCAGACCTGTGGCAATCTTCACATGTCAGTTTCTCATTGTTGACAGAGAAGGAAGGTCACAGAAGGTGTACTAGCCTTGGTAAGAATCCAGTAAGTAAAAAGTGAAGAGAATCCATTAAGGTAAATGGTAGGAAAAACACGTCAATAAACCACAAAGTTCCAAATTAATCTGCGTTTAAAAGGTCTCAATGGTTTCATGGTGAATTCTGTGAGAAGACACAGGCGCCGGAGCCTTTTCTCTGAGATTAAATTTAACCATCACTAAATGACATGGAATCATTAGTATTATGCAGACATTCTATTCATTAAAGTCTCTAATCACTGAGAATAATTAAACCGATGATAATGGCACTTTGCAAAATGAAAACTAAGGTCTTATCTTTGAAAGCAGGAAGCATTTTAATGAAATTATAAATTAGAGTTAAATCAAACCAGCATTACATATATATATATATATATATATATATATATATATATATATATATATATATATATATATATATATATATATATATAAATATTTATAAAAAACATAATCAACACCTTCATGTATCCTCTGCATATTTGATATTGTGACCCAAAACATGCTTTTGTTTCACAAGTCTGGGCCTTTGTGTGGCTAAATCGCCGATTATCTCAAGTTCCTGTGTTCATGATTAAAACCCCTAAATTAACCCCCATAATGATGTTTTCAGAGACGTGATGAGACACCTGCTCACTAATGGAACCTCGGAGGATCCTCCGCTCTGCATGGGAGTACCTGATGTTCACCACAATTAAATATTGTGTTATAGTCAGTCGATGACACCTAACCACCTCTTTATCACTGTAATGTCTCTCTCATTGTGAGTGAAAGGGCAGACATGAACTTTACGTGGCGTTCATGGCAAGACAATTGAGATAGATCAGGGCGATAACTCGGCTCGAACTGGAAAAACTCTCTCGGTAAACTGCTCGCTATTCCAGAGCCTGACTTGTGTTAAATTCTGTCATTTCACATTCAGTGCCAGACTTTTAGGGGCAGATATTGTGCAATGACCATGACAAGTTTTCCAAAAGAAAAAAAAAAGAATAAAGAAGACAGGAGACAACCCGCTTGGGGGCGGGGTGGGGGTTCGTCTTTCTGACTCAACGTTAGTCACATACCAGACAGGATTTGGGTCAAAGTTTCTACTACACCAGCCCAGTGAGGCTCTGAAGCCGTGCTCGCACACATAACAACACACTGCTGCCGATGCTAACCCTTACCAGGACAAGCAAGACACTGTGAACATGGTCTGACTCGTGTCCAACCGGTTTGAACAGTCTGTCTAAAACACGCACAGACCCATGACTAAATCCCATCCTTTGTGATATTTGTTCACCTTGGAAAACAAAGATGACGCATAACGACACCAGGGGGAGTGTGCCCCATACAAGGCCTGATGTTTCCCCGCCTCAGAATCGTTTAATAAAGATATCATTCACTTCAGTCATTCATGAAGACAACAAGCAGAACAAACGTCCAATAAAAAGGGTATTTTGTACGGTCTCAAGTGTCGGCAGTGTGTTTGTTGTCAGTGTGTCGATGTTGTAGGGCTTGTTCTCACTTTGTTTCACCATGGCAACGGGCCCTACTCTATGGTGCTTGGAGTAATATGGAGCAAGCTCAGGAGAACAGGTTGACAACACATCCGCCCACTAACGTGCTGAAAGGTTCATTTAATTAATAGTCTTCTCATCAAAGGGAACGTGGATGGACAAAAGCCCTTTTAACCTCCCCATAGCATACACTTCCTTTTTGAACACGTTCATTAGACTGCAACCCCGACTTTCTCTGGAATTAAACCTATGGAGAAGATAGCTTACTGCTATTGAAAAAAAAAAAAAAAAAAAAAAAAAAAATATATATATATATATATATATATACACGACTCAAGGTCTAGCGTAGCATGAGATAATGGTTGCCAGCATTAACATGAAAGCGGCCCATAAAAATAAAAATACAATTGGACAAAAAAAACAAACCAGCCATTCCGCCTCTGCATTCAAGCTGTTAGAATAGTCTTTTTTTTTATGCATGCAAATGTCATGGACTACATCACGTTTGTTCCAATACACACAACTGCAGTTTAAACCAACCCTGATGTAAAACATCTGCACAGAATAGTAATTGGTACCTTTTTATAGAACAGGGGCATTTCAGGGGCCTAATTAGAAGGTTATATGTCTACATTAATGCACTCTATATTACATAGCCATGCAGTATAATATCATATGATAAACTGAATACATTATACGTATATAGTGTACAATATGTTGCCCCATATATATAGTGTACAATATGTTGCCCCAGGCCATTTAACTCACTGTGTACAACGGCTTTAATATCAAAGAGTTCAGCACTACACCCTGAGCTCCTTCAAGTGTTGAGCGTTTAGTTGATCCTTTTTTCACGAACCCATCTTAACCCAGGGGTGGGGTGTGATTTACATTCCGTTGTAACGTCAATGGTGCACATTGATCTCCTCCACGCATGTTGAGCCCGTGGAAATGTGTGTATCAGCGTGATATCTACCGTGTTCCATGAGAGGCACACACGCTGATGACTCACTGCGCTCAGCTCCTGCTCCAGCCCGAGCCAACAGTGGGAGGGAAAACGCCTCCTTATTTTAATGTCTGACTGTTAATCCAAACATCAAGGTGTGCGTTGTGAAGAGTGAGGTCACCTTCGGGGGGGTGGGAGCCCCAGGGAAGGGAGAGCCTGAGGGGGGGAAACCATCCCAGCAGCGCTGCAGAAGCTCTCTCCTGTGCTAGGTCTTGTTTACAACAATGCTCGGTATAGTGCACAGTGTCTACCTGCTCTGTCTGTTTGTCCGCAGCAAGCCTGATGCCTCAGCTACTGTCAGACCTGGCCCCTGCTGTGAATGGAGTGGTGTATGTGTGTGCGAGCATGCACGCGTGTGCGTGTGATGTGATAGACTTTTAAAGTAGACATTTACTGACTGAATACTCTGGATGGAAACACACAAAGGCGTCAATACAACTCTCAACTACCCAGGCAGGTGGAGTGGGGAAAAAATGTAAGGCAGATGATCATTTGCAGCCTCAGACAAATAAGTGCCTTAACCTTGGTAACTGAATGCACCAAACGTCTTTTTGTTTCGATGACGGATAAAAGGCTTGGGATAGTCAGCAACACTGTGAGAGAGTGTGAGTTCACACTGGCGTGTGAGAGGAAGTGAACCCACGCCTCATCCTGCCACACTAACACGTTGTCTTGGCTTTGAAGGCGAGCTGTCATACGTGTTTAATCGTGGACTCAACAAAAAAACTACTGTCACGGAAATCGTTGCCCCCAATCTGGGCACAACCACACAGAAGTGGTAATTTTCTAGTGCAGTGGTTTCAGATGTGACTTATTAGGGTGTTGATCCCATGCCATCTCTAGATTTCCCCAGAACATTGCTAATGACCAAACGTACCTCCAGCAACAAGCTGAGAGTGTGAGATCTCCTCCCTCACGTCTGGCCTCTCCCCTGAGCTCCCCTTCCTCCTCAACACACACACACACACACATACTTCCCATGGCACCTTGCGGCATGCTACCAAAGGAGGTTTGACTTGGTCTGGTTGATTCTTGGCAACAAGTGTAGAGGACAATCAAACTGAAGAATGTAGGACACAAATAGGTTATTAACTTATTGATTTCTGCAAGGGCAATTTTTGTTACTCAGAGTCAGTGTAATGATGTGTCATTTTGTGGAATGTGTGAGAACCTGGGGTAGAGTAGAATTGGTAAACCTGGTGTAATGACCAAGATCATAAGTAATAGAGCAGAAAGACTGCAGGCTTTCTTTCCTTCTTTTTTGTCCCTTTTCAAGGCGCACCCTTCTGTCTATGGCCTGCGATCAGACTCCTGCTTGTAGAACAGAGACATGCCCAGGGTTTGAAGTCTGGTCTGGCCACTGGGGACCCTCCAGCGCCCTTTTGGAAAAATACAGGCCGTGAACTCATATTTGCATTCATGAAAAACACAAAAACAAACTCCCCCAAAAAATGCATTGAGCCTCTACCCAACCAATGTCAGTCTCAGAGATCTGGCTGTGCCAGGCCCTTTGTAGTGCTATTCTTCTAATGACATATTTCTTCAGATTGTGGAGCGCCGGAGCCAGCCCAGGCTGAGTTTAGATGAACAGAGGAGTGTAATGTCACGCTGCCTGACTGACAGCAGTAATGGATGATAAATCCAAGGTTCAGGTGCTGTTTGATCATAAATCAAACTCAGACTCTCTGCCGAGTCAAATCCATCAGCCTTTGGTGCAACAGGGACCGCTGGTTCGGAGAGCAGTATGGGTAGAATACATTTGGGTCTGGGTAATAGTTCGGCCTTGAAGCAAACGCTACATGCAGCGAGAATTGAGATGGACAAATTGAGGGTGCTTTTTGTTTATTTTCGTTAAATGCAGATTGTGTAAAGAGACACCACAGACAGGGAAATGGTATAGAACACAGACCAAACAATAAAACAACCAAACAACCAACCAGAAATACAAACATACTCAAACAGGTTTATTCCAATGATGTTGAAATCTGCAGTCGCATATAATGTGCCATGGATGACGGGTTTTCAGTACGTTTTGGATCGAAAAGCTTGTTGTTTTCTGCACAACTCAAGGTGACAGTGTACTGTCTGTGCAAATCTCCGTATACAACAGTTAATCTACTTGAATCTTTAAATCTATTTGGAGAATTGACTATCCACTAATAGAATTTGAATGGCTCTGATGTTCATATATATGTTTTGCCACAACTATAAAGCCAGAGGGGTCTATGAAATCTGAATACAACATCTGCTCCATAAAAGAAGCCAAAACCGTTTAAAGGAAGCGGAAAGATGGTTCGCTAATATGTTGTTTGGCTGCTCTTTTTTGTGCAAGGTCATCATAAAGATAAAAATAATCCCCGGTGACAAATTTGTTTTCTAAAGGTTTCACTCTCCTTCTCTATCGCACCGGAGAAACGCTGCCCGATTCTGCTGACTCCAATAGAACGCTTTGATGGGGCCTGATGAATTGGCCTGTCTTTCCTGTAATTCACATGCCTCCAACGCTTGTTTTGGGCTCAGTAAATAAGTGTTAGAAAATTGTCTTTTGGGATTCCATGCTCAAAAGGGAAAACAGCTGCATTGTGTCGAGACACATGTCGGGGCGTGTCAAATATTTAATCTGATGGAGAAAAAAAAACAGCAGCAAACTCTTGACTGCGGGAGGTAATTGTGCAAATGTAAATACACAAAGCTGTGTAGCAGGAGAGACAATCTGTCAATTTAGCTTACTCTTGCTGACAACAATATGCAAGTTTTGGCATGGGTTCAACTTTTGATGAGAGTATGCTTCCAACACTGTTGATAAATTTAGGCGGGACTGTGATAGAATAGAGAGAAGATCATGTCCCGTGCTGTGAAAAGCTAGAGCTGTGTAGTGCTGGATATTAGATGAAAACACCATGTGGGAAGGGGTCACTGCTTAGAAAGCCTCTGACATTTATGAATGTGTTGTAGTATGTGTGGTACCGTATGTATGGTACAGTATGTGTGGTACAGTCTGTATGGTACAGTATGTGTGGTACAGTATGTATGGTACTGTATGTATGGTACAGTATGTGTGATACAGTATGTCTGATACAGTATGTGTGGTACAGTATGTGTGATACAATATGTGTGGTACAGTATGTGTGGTACAGTATGTGCGATACAGTACGTGTGGTACAGTATGTGTGGTACAGTATGTGTGATACAGTGTGTGTGGGTGGTTGCAGTTATACGATCTGGCCTTTGAATCTGTGATTGCATTTTTCTTGGTTTCATTTTGATATCTCATCCCCCTTAATGTTTGCATAAAACAAAAACAAAAAATCTAACCACTCCCTGGTAATTGGTCATCAGTGATGTCATGTCACTTGTTCACCAATAATGTCTTTCAAAGACGTGGGCAGATTTATGCCAAAGCACTTCTGAGCGTGCCAATTATGTGTCTAGAGAAGACAATGTTGTAATGAGCCGGTCTTCAGATAGTAAGCCAAAGATGATTTACGCGTTAATTTGAACACTAACAAGGTGTCACTAGCCAGGACAATCACTTCTCAGAAAGACAACTGCATTTAGTAGGGTCCTGTGTGTGTGTGTGTGTGTGTGTGTGTGTGTGTGTGTGTGTGTTGATGCATTCTAGTAGCGTTAAAAGCTGATCTATAAAGGCTAAACGCTGTGAGTACTCATATCAATTAGAGCATCTTTTCTGTTCACTATAAATACCAGAGCCTGGATCCGAAAGGATCTACTTGTGCCTTTCTGCAAAGTCAGTCCCACAATTTGCGGCTTTTGTTGGTGAATAGACTTTGGGAAGGTACTCCTTCCCAAAAAGCCTCTTTGAGTTTAGTGGCAAAACATTTCCAAGTACTCATTCAGCATGTGAATAGATGTTTTTAAAGAGTCTGCCTTCCCTAAGAGGCTATAGTGTATGTGGTTTCTTAAATGGTTGTGATTTTCAATGAGCCATTTCTTTCATTCCTACTTTTCGGTTAAATCCAGCTATGTAATGGTCTTTGTAGCTTTACAAATACACTTGAATTCCATGCCTGTTCCAGCATTCAAACATATTTATTCTATACCCCTTTTTTCATAATTGAAATAATCCGGTGCAGTATCATTGACAGAAGGAGCTGACCCCCGCCATGTAAATGCATACTGCGAGGACATGGGCACCCATCAAATACGTTTGTGTGGAGACATGCTTTACATATAATCCATTCTGACTTTTGCTTAGGTCAGCTTGGCTTCACCTTAGAAAACAAAGAAACAGACAACAGGAGTGCCAAACTCCCATGGTGGAGGAACATTGATGTCTCGCAGGGCCCTGGCAGCTTTGCTATGTAGACATATTGCAAAGGCATGCCTTGTGAGCAGCCCAGTGGATGGAGATAAGTGTTTTTCTGTGTCTCTGGGGCGTAGACAAAACAGTCCCCTTATCTTATATTCACCACACTAAGTGAAATGAAATGTAACATGCTGTGTTCAAGTGTCTAAGCATAGATTTGCTGTAAATCGTGCTGTAAAGTGTGTTTGTGTGTAGGTCTGTGTGTGTGTTTAGATGTGTGTACGCATGTATGTATGTGTGTGTGTGTGAAAGAGAGACATGGCTGTGCTGTATGTTAATAACTTTGCAGTGTGTCTTTCAGCACTTGTTCAAGGGACCCACAGTCTGTCATTGTTTCTGCGTCTGGATCAGAGCTATTTCTTACCAACCACACTTCAGCCCTGCTCAATCAACACCGGTCACCAAGGTTGCACTATCAGACTGAGAAATCCATCTTATTCTGCGAGAAAAGGTTTAGTTGAATCAATAAGGAATTGTGACCTTTTAGAAAAAATAAAGAAAGTAAGACTGGATGGACCGTACCACCCACCGCTTAATTCAGATGTGATTGTTTTTTATCGCGCGAGAAGAAGACAAAGAATAGTGCGAAGAGTAGCTTTGAATATCAATCGTTCCTCCTCAAGAGATGTTTCGGTCTGATTGAAACTCATATTGACTAAGTAGGTCATTCTACAGTGATCAACCAAGAGCTAACCACTCAGTGAGGTCATGTTACATTGTCATCCCCTGCAGTTCCATAGAACGGAAGTCACTGCCAGCACTGGGAGTGTGTTGCATGACAACATACTTATCTCCCATTTATCTTGGATAACATCACGTCAGCCAGATATAACAGACGGTAGTTCTGTCATCATTTTTCCATTTTTCATCCTTTGCTTTCGCTCCCTCCCTCCCTTCCCCCCCCCCCCCCCCCCCCCCCCCCCTCTCCAATCCTCTGTGGCTCTCTTTGACGGTCTTTACACCTCCCTCCCTCCCAACAGTGCCCGGCAGTGGCTGCTTGAAACATCCCTCCTCCAGTCATCCTCCGTGAGTTGGCAGAAACTTTCTCCCTGCTTTTGGCCCAGGATCTGTGGATCACCTTGGGTGCAGAACAACATATGAAACCAGGAGGCGAGAGACAGGCACAGCCCCCCCCCCCCCCCCTCCCCCCGCCACTATCTCCTCCCAAGCAATTTTGGAAGCCTGGCTGTTTGGGTGGGTTATTCCCTGTGTAATACACCACAGAGCCCTAAGCTGCTTCCACAGCTGAGAGCCTGGGTGTGTGAGTCTCTGACGAAAACACACCCAATCTCCTTTCTCTCTCGCAGATTACACAGCTATCAACCATGAGCATTCCTACTGTATACAGTAGACACTTCTCCAAGCTCGCCACTCACGAGTCATTGTGAAGAGTAAACTACTCGTGGCAGTGGAGCGTTCTGTCCCTGTACTGTACAGTATAATATAGTGCACACTGCATGGAGACTCAAGGAGTGGCATGTTCTTTCTCTCTCTTTCTATCTCTTTCTCTCTCTCTCTTTCTTTCTCTTTCTCTCTCTCCCTCTCTCTGTCTCTCTCTCTCTCCATTGCTCTTTCTCTCTTCCTTTCATGTTCCCTCGCTTTCTCTCTCTTTCTTTCTCCCTTATTGGTGAGATGACTATACATTTAAAAAATCCCATTCACTAGCCGACATATTAGTCATCACATCCACCAACTGGAATCACTGAACACACACCACTGTTGTTCATTTGAGATCCTATATTTTCTCGTTCGCTTTTGAGGAGGGGAAGGATAATGGACGAGAGAGCCAGGTCGTTGGAGAGATAATGGCTAGAATATAAAGATGCCCTTTCCTTGTTATCCTCCAACACCCTACTTCTGCATCTTTGAAATCGGTGTCTGTATGTGGTTGCTTGTGATGGCGAATGTACTTTGATCACCTGTACTGTATGGTAGACCAAGGCTCCACAGAGGGCCGTCTGCCTGGCTCCTGCATTGTAATGGCAGCAGCAAGCTGCTTATGTTCTTGCAATGTGTGGAACCCAACACTACACACCCAGACCCCAGGATCAGTCATCTCTGTAATTAGAAAAAAAAACATGTGGGCAGGCACATTATTATTGCGAATCATGCATCATGTATTCATGTTCAGCTTCATTTGCATGTTATTAGCATAAGTAATTATTGAACGTAAAAGTATAATTATGCATGTATTCAGTCCACTTTAAATACACAAAATACTTCTCACCCAATTGAAATGTGTGAATGACAGACTTGGAGAAAGAGGAAAAGGAAGTTCCAGACAATGCTACTGTACGGTATACCTGCGTAACACAACTGGTGTTTCCTCGTGTTAACAAGCTGTGCCCCCCGTCTGAGAGAAGAGGGACGGGGTTCCACCAGGGGACTTTGAATAGGAGCCTTTTTTTTAAATAAACGCCTCTGAGCAACAATTGATCACAGAGAACGTGTAACATCACCAGCGTTTCATGTTTCCTTTCAAGTCTTTTCCTCCCATGCAAATGCTACATTGTTGTGCTATCACGTGCAGTTCATGCAACAAATGCACATCAGTTAGCGATCAGTGATGCCAATCACACTTTGGTGTAAAAGCCTACTTCGTCAGTGATCTAACATGATAGGAATCAGTCTTCTGAAATATTGGACGCGGGCAGAGGAAAGAGTAGTGTCAGTCTTTTTTTTCCCATTAAAGAGAATATTTTTGTTATTGAAGTCGAACCTCTATCAGGGTTGTGCAGGCAATTACACCGAATGCTACCATGCATGAAATCCCAGCTGGTTGTTATTGATAAATTCCCAAACACCTCCAAAGACTTTTCGAATTACCTCTCTCCTTTATTAAAACTTTACTCATGCATTTTAATTTTTTTTTTCTCTTCCTCCGCTTCCATCCAGAGGGCGAGTGTGCGAGTGTTCGCCCGCGAGGGCCCTGGGTAGTGTGGATGCCGAGGTGCAGAGCGCTGGCCGTAAGAACAGACAAGCTCGATTTATCTGGTCCAGACGTTCAGATGGACAGCCGCTCATTATAAGAAAAGGCAGAGTACAGCCAAACACACTTAGCGGCTGTATCTGTATTCTAGTGGCGTCCCTGGGTATTAACACAAGTCATTTCTCTTTACATGGCTGAATGAGATTCCTTAAAAAAAACAACAACAAAAAGACACACTCTGAAGGTCAATCTGAAGACAATGTTTTTTCAAGGTGAAGAGTTCTGGCTTCCTGAGCAGCAGTAGCTCTGCTCCGATTTCCGTCGTTTCTCCAAGGAGGAGGACTTGCTGCTGCTGATTATGCTGCAATCTTCATTCGATTGAGTGAAGATGTATGACTGAAAAAAATGCATATGAATAAGTAAAAATAGAACATAAGTTATTTAAGTACGCCAGAGAATTGCCCCCTTCACTGAGAGGTGACATGAGTATTGCAGGCCTTTCACTCCGAAGGAGGCACTTAACGAAGCATGTCTTTTTTTATGTCTCAAACATATTGGAAACGCACTTCAATGAACACACACTAACAACATCCTCTCACTGATTCTAAAATGAGGCATTTAACTATAACGGATGCTTTTAGTGAATTACTTCACCGTCCCCTGTAGCCCCATAGGCAGCATCTACAGCAAGATGGACAAAAGAGTTTTCTTCTCCTGCAGCAAACCAAGTGCACCCTATCCCTCTCATTGTGTGGGTGAGTGTGTGGGCCGTGCATCCTCTTTGCTAGCTCGCACCCTCAGCTTGGTCATCCTGCCTCCGCAGTCATAAATAGGAAAGCCTTGTCTCTGTTCCTAAAACTCTTTTGGGCTCCAACACAAGAACCTAACCTAGATAAGAACATGCTGTGTGTGAGCACATTTAAATGTTAATGCAGTTTCTTATGGAAGCCTTCATGAATAAAGACACTTTGAGACTGCACACCAGTCCTTTATGACACAGCAATTAATCATAGCTTTGGACTGGAGATTAAGAACCAGGGAAATGAAATGCACCTTTGAACACTCTGGAGAGATTGACTGTGTGAGCCACAGAAGAAATAAAACAAAATAATGCAAGGTGCAATATGATTAATATGAATTAGATCCTGTTGTGTAGGGCTCTCAAATATTTACACAGTGTAAATATTCATCAATGAAAGTGTTGAGGAGCTGCAGAACACTGACGCCAGGAAAGCTGCTAATGCAGAGCAACGCCCCTCCATCACATCAATGTTCACTTTTTAAAAGGCCGCTACCTGAACTAACGTATGTGTGCTCTGAACCACTATATATTATTTGAAAGTGCTACATAAAGCCTCACGTAAATAAATGTGCACAGGTCCGTATTGTGAGTACTCTGAGGGCACTGCTGGTCATGCATTAAATATACCCTTCTCTCACTGCCCCTCTCTAACCTCCCCCTCATTCACCTTTCTCTTCCCTTCTCCCTCCTCTCCCTCTCCTCCTCCCCCTCCTCTCCTCCCATTGGAGATTTCCGGCGGTAACTCCAGTCTATAAAATAAATGCATATACTAACCTTTCACCTGTACAGCTTCTGTGGCTTTCTGGGATGTCAGTGGCCCCAGCAGCACACACAGGGACGGAGGCTCCGGGGGCCATGCGCCAGGCACACAGCTGGGCAGGCCTTCTCTCACCTTCTGGTAGCTCCAGAAGCCGGGAGGGGGGGGGGGGGGGGGTGAAGTGGGCAGTCTATGATTGGTATGTAACTTCAGCTTAGAGTCATTGAAGCCCCGAGTGTCACGCCTGAAAAAACCCAAGAGAGGGAGAGGTGGAAACTGGGAGGGGATGAGAGGAGAAAGCGGGAGACTAAGATACGGACATAGAGAGAGAGAGAGAGAGAGAGAGAGAGAGAGAGGGATGAAGAGAGAGGTGAAGAAAGACATGGCGACCGCTAAAACTAAAAGTGACTCACGCTGCTGTGGCACCCAGTCTGTCGCGTAGATGCTGTGTCTAACCCCCCCACGTCCCGTTCCCCTGTCTTGCTGTCTGCTCCCCTGGCTGTCAGGGTGGCTGGGAAGGTGAGGCCAAACTTTGATTGGACACGTTTCAAACTGGAAGCCTGAAGAACACTTTGTTCTCCTAATAGAACCTCCAAGAGGGACTATTGTGACATTCAAATGACGTCAGTTAACGTTTTCATGAAAGGGCTTTCATAATGATAATAAGGCTGAGATAAGCTGATGTTCATTTCAGTCCACTTTTGACACCTCCTAAAGAGAACGCAATTTACTGCTGCACTGTTTGCTGTGCCTCACAAATGGCTGCCTGCTTCCCCGGAAAAAAAAGGTGCCGGCAGATTGCGTGTCTCATCAATAGTGCACTTCATTTAACAGGGACCGACAGACAGATTGCAATTTGTTTTACACACAACCTTTATGACAGAGTTCTTTACCAGCCAGTAAACATAATAGCATGTAGGTTCTCAGTCTGGGATTTTGCCTTTTCCCTTTTGACCTTGAAACCAGGTATGACATATTAGTCTAATGCAAATACAGACACAAACGATACACACACACACACACACACACACACACACACAAGCACATCCAATTAAACATCTGTGAGTGTGTCCTTGATGTAACAGTGATGAAAGCTGCAGCTGTTGACGTTGTAGAGCCCATTTTGCCTGCTAGGGCATAATTACATTGTTGCACCCATGATTCCATTACCTGGGAGATTCAAAGGACATCCTGCTATCAATGCTCGCTGGTTGCTTCATCCCCCCCACCCTAAAGACACACACATGCACACACACTTTCACTCACTCGATTACATTCACACATTCACACACCCACAGACATACTTGTTTTCGCATAAACACATACACACACACACACACACACACACATATCCACATGCACACACCACATCTCACAGTTTGAGTTTGATCATGTTAAAGCCTGGCATGTAAGGAACTCTCCCACCGTGTAAGACCTTGCATGTTCATTCTGCATGCCATCTCTCAAGACAACCCTATATTGTCAGGTTACATTAAAGTGGACACCCCCAGACCTTTGTCCGCGCTGTGCCAGGTCTTCACTGTAATGTACATCTCAGGTAGCATCGCTACAACCCAAGGACATGTAGGAGTCGCTAAGTTGTACTGTCGGGTCACGTTAAGTTGGAGGTATCCGGCCATACAGGGGCTACACAGGAGGTCCCAACCGTCGTGTTCCCTGCTGCGGTTTGGATCCTGCGTCCTCTCTCCTCTCCAAGGGATCTCTGCTCCTTCTGCCAGGAGGCAATCATGGACTGCTGAAGGGCCACTGTGGAGATTCCTGGAAGTGGCAAGTTGGTTATTTCTCCCCCTCGTTCTCATACAAGACATTCATCAACAACCGCGGGGCATCTCTCCGGAGCATCTCGCTCTCTGCCCTTTTCAACGCTGGAATCCGTTCTCTGACGCCGGAGTGTTCTTGTTTGTCTCTCGGATGGTAATTTGAATAAAACTCTGAATACACATTTCTGGAAATATCAGTTTGTACGTTGAACAGCCTCAGAATAGCTAATGGTCTGGCATCACATAACTGAGCCCAATTAATACTGTCCTCGTCTTTTTACTTATCAAGACAGAGAAATGAAGTCAAGTACGTCATCCACTTTAACGCATGTACCTCTGTTAATTGTTCAAAAAGGAGTCATTAAACCCAAGGTCATGATCACAATAACATAAAAATCAGACAAGACACATGAGACCTTTAAAGGTCACGGTGAGCCTTTGCCTCACCTGTAAATGTTAAGCCTTTTCATTAACCAACTTTGATGTGGGCTTCGTGAGGCTGAGGTGAATCCCTTGTTCAGCTGTTTGTGCATTCCGACGTGGCCCCGGGAGCCTGGTGGGCTCTGAAGCTGCTTCCAGGGGAGAGGTCCCTGGGGAGAACTCCCAGGATGATTAAAGGGGCCCTACCTCCGAGCAGACAGATGTCCCACTCACTTCCGTCTCTGGGAATTGTGAGATTGCTCTCTCTCTCTCTTCCCCCGTTTTCGAAACGTACAGAGGGATCAAAAGACTCTAGGGATTGCACTCCGACCCGAGTTCGCTTGAGATCCACCTGGATTGTTATGCAGGATGTGTGTGTGTATGTGTGTTGGGGGGGGGGGGGGGGGGGTGTTCATAGGGGGTTGTGTTTGCGGGGGGGTTGGGTGGTTAAGCTGAAGCAATCATTGATCCAACATCTTAAAGGAGATCGAGATCGAGAAAGCATGCAACAAGGAAGAGCACTCTGAATTTCTCCTTTTGATTGGCCGAGCGGTTGTGGTAGATAACAGACGGCAGCCTAGACTGCACAGGAAAAGCATGGCTGCCGATATGCTGCGTCGTGAACTCAAAGAGAAACATCATCAAATTGTTCACCATGAAAGAGATTTGATGATATTTTGCAGGCAGACATTACAAGGCACTGGAGAGCTGGAAGCAGAGCGCAACCTCAAAGAGAAGTCAAATCCAGTTTCTCACCTGAGGTAAAGGGGTGGGGGGGAGTTGGGTGTGTGTTTGTGTGTGTGTGTGTGTGTGTGTGTGTGTGTGGCGGGGGGGGGGGGGGGTTCTGTCCGCGGGCAGACTCAGAGCTCTGTTCTGGCCACAGGAGATAAAGACTCCCCAGTCAATCTGCCCACCAGTGATCACTGGCTCAAAGCTGTTCTTATCTCCACTCAGCTGACCAGGAATAAAAACCTACAAGTCCCCACTACCTTGGCCTTCTGAAAAAGAAGTAGGAGAAGAAGGAGGAAGAGAAGAGTTTTAAACCACTAAGCTAAAGGCTTAGCCACAGAGCTTAAGAGGTGTTTTGGTTTAGCTCTTCAAAGGTGACATTTTCACACCACAAAGGGCTGGACGTGTTTGAGAGGAGTCTGCAGTACTCCATTTGATTGGACATTTCTCATTTTAATTGTAAAGAGTTTAATGTACTGTCGTAGTCATTCAACCACTTAATCCTAAAGTAACAAATGGCATGAATTTTATTTGGTGTGAATGAATTACCAGCTTCTGTTAAGATGTTATCAACCCAACTACTCAGGGATAATGGTAGCTAGTAATTGTATCTCGTGATCCATCTGAAATGGACATCCCCAATGAACTCAAGAGACCAGTAGGGTTTATACTTGAAGTCTGAAGCAGGGAAATCTAGTAAGAATCGTTTGAAAACAACAGCATGACATTTGAAAGGAACGTCAACTTTGTCCCAGTCCAGTTAACCAGTCCTGCTGTTAATCCAGAGGAGTCTCAGCCTTTGTGAATGTGACCATGCTCTGCTCATGTCCAGGACCACCACTGGCCGTTCAGCACAGTCCCACTCTGACCCTCTGCCATCACACCTTCCCATTTCATCATGTCAGAATCGGAAAGATAAATTGAAACATTGATGGTTAGCGCATCAAGGATCGGTGTGACCTCTTGACCTCTCGCCTCTGACTGGAAACAGGCTTTCGCTTGGTTTCCCTGACACACCAAGGGTCACTTTGAGACAAATGGGTGCTGAGGATGGACAAAGGGTTTGCAAACGCTGTATACTTCTCAATGTGGCTGCTGTCTCTGGAGCTACTTTACAACTTGGCTTGTGGTCGCTCCTTAAAGTTGTCATGAGCCACACATGAACCTAACAATGATCTGCCGTGTTTGTCAAGCCCGATGTGAGCCCAAACTATTCCTGAACCTAATGTCCAAGGTGTGGCTTCTCTTGTGTGGCTCCCAAAAAAATGTGGCAGTGTTGCTGATGCCGGGAGTGTAAGCTTCAGTGTTGTAATAAAAACCAGTGGTTTCCAATATTTCTGCCCTGTGAAAAGGGAACACCCATATAGTCACAAAGTTTGTGTTTCTTCATGGAAATTAAATGTTGGGTTTAAAACTCAATGAAGCTGCTTTGTTTTAGGGGTGACAACGGGTCATTTTTCACAAGGGGCAGTATACAGAACATTGAAGGTGTGTACTGTAGGAGTACCGTATTTTGGTACAGTGCCTTTGATCTACATCTCGGTTGTTGAAACAAAAATAACAGCAGACCGTGTGTTTGTTTACCTCCTGAGATAACAGGATCAGAAGTGCTTGAGGCTAATGCATCGTCATGCCAATTAGCTGCTGTGTTCTTTAGTCACAGGAGGGTGTGTGATGGTAGAATGGTGCAGGGGCTGTGTCGGGGTGCGCTTTTAATGTTCACCGGAGCAACGGAGAAGAAACGAGTGCCCTCAGGAGGGGAGCGAAGTGTGTTTCAAGGCAGAAGATCCAGATGTACTCTGGAACGACCCTCACCCTCCAACTTTAGGATAAAGGATGATGTGTGAGGGCCATGCCTGTTGGATGTCAGCGAATGAGTGTTCTTCATCTTTTTTGTCCTTTTTACGAGGGGAACTCTTATTCCCCAGGCTGTTACATCCGTCCCAGAGAGCCAACATTCCAAAAGCAATTAGCCTTGGTTTCCCATAGGACTCTCTCCGTAGGGAGAGCATATGGTTGTTATTTGTTAAGTTCTTAACTTTCAATTGACATCAGTGCTAAAATAAATTACATGTTGTCTGTTTTCTCCAGGTCTAGGGAATTTTGAGGGTAAGTTTTTTTATTTTTTTACCTCCTCTATTTACCAAATATCAGACTCTTATTTTTGCCTGACTGCACAGCTTTGGATAGGAGAGAGTTTGTCTTGATTAGCACAGATGTAGGGGAAACATGAACATGAGAGTATGAGCAGAGATAAGTCATCTTAATTGCCTCGATTTAGTGTTTATCCTGTAACTACTTTCACCAAAACAAGTTCGAATTATGCAGTAAATAAATCTGCCTGCTTTTCATTTGCAACACCCCTCCACACACACACACAAGCGCACACACAAACGCACACACACTTACATTCCATGATGAGGCAATTTCCAGTCATGGTCAGGACTGCTTCAAGCAGAGAGTTGTATTCTTCTCTGCTGACCAGCACAGGCTAGTCTTCATAGATTCCTTCATAACACATGTCTTCCTTCGGCCTCTCTGAGGTAATGTGCAGACTAAATCCTTCTATGCAATGTTCGGCTGCAACTGTCATATCGCAAAATGGAAACGTAATAGCCTGTGCCATCCTGAGGGTTCACGACAGAATCTAATTTCCAGCATTTTATACGGAGAGGAGCGTTGCGATAGTGTTTGGAAATTCGGTCCACAAAGATCCTGGCACTATCTCAAGGACTTTACTATGCTGTCTCTCTCTCTCTCTCTCTCTCTCTCTCTCTCTCTCTCTCTCTCTCTCTCTCTCTCTCTCTCTCTCTCTCTCTCTCTCTCTCCCTCCCTCTCTCTCTCTCTCTCTCTCTCTCTCTCTCTCTCTCTCTCTCTCTCTCTCTCTCTCTCTCTCTCTCTCTCTCTCTCTCTCTCTCTCTCTCATACACACACAGACACACTCAACTGCTTACTCTAGGTTAGTCAGGACCTGCTTTTGTTTACTCAACGGAAGTGAAGGTATTCTTTCTATGTAGACGACACAAGGGACGCAGCAATGCGTCATCTGGTGTACTATCACACATCCCTGTACAGTGACTGTTTTGCTTTCATGTCGGTGGGAGTGACTATTAAGCAGGATGAGACTGAGCTGCGTACTGCACGATGACTCAATGGGGTGCAGAGTCATGAGTTTAACACTCCAATCATTCATATGTTATGTTTACATGTGTTGGGAACATATTCATACCCCATTATGAAGACGAAAACACGCTCTGTGCAATATTGTTGTCATCCGCAGCAGTGGAGAGTAGGTTGATAATGAGGACAAATTATTATATGTGGTCACCATTAACCCCTCCATACAACACAAACAAACGGATTTGCTCTTTCAAAACAGTGTTATGATAGTCCTATGATAGTCCTAAACATTTGACATCCTGTTTATTATTCCTGTTCAAAAAAGCTTTTCAGAAAACACATTTCATTTATTTATTTACATGTATAGCACTCACAATATAGGCCTGTACACCTAAGAAGTGAGGCTTCCGTTATTGTTCATCAAAATTATTTATATGTGCCAGTGATTATATCTGCAGTATTCTGAGCGGTGCCTTTTTTCTATGACTATAAATCACTGTTTTCCATGCATGCTTTGGATTTGATTAACACGTTTATCTTGGGAACATGCAATTATGAAACCTCCATTAACTTCCTGTATTGTCATCCCTTATTGAAATGGATTCTCTCCAAACCATTTGTGTGGAAGCACAAGCCTAATTTAATGTGAAACAGAGAGAGGGGTAACATGGAAACCTCTAAGGTCTAGAAGACAGGCGGACAGGCTAGCAGGCAGGCAAGCATGCAGGCAGGTACAGTAGGCAGACAGGAAAGTGGGCAGACAGGCCGACAGACCGCCATACAAGTAAGTAGGCAGACAGGCAGACAGGCAAGCAGAGAAACAGGCAGACAGTCACAGACACAGACAGACACAGGCAGACAGTCACAGACACAGACAGTCACAGACAGACACAGGCAGACAGTCAGTCACAGACAGACACAGGCAGACAGTCACAGACAGACACAGGCAGACATTCACAGTCACAGACAGACACAGACAGACAGTCACAGACACAGACAGAAACAGGCAGACAGTCACAGACACAGACAGTCACAGACACAGACAGTCACAGACAGTCACAGACACAGACAGTCACAGACACCGACACAGACACAGACAGACACCGAGGCTGCCTGCCAGGCAGCTGAGTTGTCAGTCTAAGATAAAGCTGAACTGACTCCATTTCTAAAATAAATGCCCTCTCCAGATAATTGGTGGCTGAGTCTCCAGATCTTCCCTGCTCCATGTTCTCCCCAAAAAACAAAGCCTCCATTCCAGCAGCCACATTACTGCATAGTCACTGCGCCAGAATCCCCATGGCAACAGACATGTGCAACAGCCTTCCTCTCTTTCCCTCCCTCCCTTTCCCTCCCTCCCTCCCTCATTCCCTCCCTCCCTCCATCCTCCCCCAGTTCTTTCCCATCACTGAGAAACTCAATGATGTGAATGGCATTTTCTGCTATGATCCATGAAGGGAACTATGCAGCTAAAAGGAGAAAGAGAGAAAAACTGCTTGCCAACAATCTGCCTATTGAACAATCTGCTGTACTTCAGCCGGTTGCTATGGGAGACTATATGAGAGGACAGTGAGCTAACAGCGGTCGGAGCAGCTAGGTTGAAGTAGGTGGAAAAATGTCCCTTTTCTCTGCCTTCCGTGGGGCTGTACCCCACTGCTAATCAATACACTAGAACTTGTATCTGGGGTGAACTATTTTATGATAGGGCGTAATAATGCGCCACTAGCTGTGTGTCGTCTGCATGGCACTCGACACTCACTCTCCGCACTCCCCCCCCCCTCTCTCTCTGCTATTTCTCGGTTTCAGCCTGATTGTGCTTCATTTGGAACAAATTGGTTCAATGTCATCAAAGCGCATCACAATCCTCAGAATAGGCAGCTATAGAATAAAGTAGTCATTAATTATTCAGTTGTTTCAGAATTCACAAAGAACATTTAAACTATTTACTGATTTCATGAAAGAGAACATTTTTAACACCACAAAACAAATTTGACACTCGGAATGCTTCTGTATCGGGGAGCTGGTTGTTTACAGGTGCTGTTCTCTTCACTTTATTTTCTCTAAAGACTCTCATTCTCATTTCATTTATCCGAAACCCTCTTGTTCACTCTCTTTCTCTTTCTCTCCTTTACTTCCTGTCTCTCTATCACCCCTTTTCCCTCCCCCCTCTGTCTCTCTCCCCCTCTCTCACTCTCTCCCCCTTCTCGCTCCCCCTCCCTCCTTTATCCATCTCACTTTCCCTGCCTCCCTCTTCTGTCAGAGTGACCCCTGCTGTAATAATGTTGAGAATTGGGGTTACTGCGAGGAGAAGAAGCCAGGAAGGGCAGTAACCCCTATTTCCATCACCCACAGCACATCATCCACAGCACATCACCCACAGCACATCATCCACAGCACATCATCCACAGCACATCATCCACAGCACATCACCCACAGCACATCATCCACAGCACATCATCCACAGCACATCATCCACAGCACATCATCCAGAGCACATCACTTCTCAGTCTTGGAGACTTATGCAACCAGATATTAAACTTCAGGATTAGATCTCATTAACGATGATTAGAGCCTGATTGTGCTGTAGTCCATCCAACATACAGAGACAGTGCACACTCTGTAATGTGCTGATTACATTATGACAGCATAAACTTGATAATCCAAGTTGATGAGACTGATTCAAAGCTCAGCTAATTAAGCTCGGTGATTTATCAGGTACGTGTGTAACACTGACTCACCGCGTGGTTTAGAATGTACAGTATGCACTGACACGCACATTCATTTCAATTCAACATGTAACTGTTAGCATGATGGTAATAGAGACAGTTCCCTGATACCATTGCACTTTCTCAACAACTAGACTACAAGCAGAAATGCTGGTTGTATTTCATAGTAGATTACCCACTAAATAGGCCTGTCAATTATCACTTTCTGTGATCATTTGCTATTAACCCTCTGCAAGCCGTGCAATTCATTACACCATGACACACACATGGCAGTATTTTTACACTGTATGTATTACTGGCAGTGCATCCTTTGGATAATTAGCTGTTGATGGTTTTTCTGCATCCACAGTATGGTGTGTATTTGTGTCCGTGTGTCACCTGTCACCATCACAGATGTCCCTAAGGGGGTTGAGATGGCCCTGTCATGGCAGAGCGATGTCCGTTTTATCGCTTGTTCTGTTTGATTTAGGACCGTGGGGGGCCAAGTGTCAAAATGACATGAAATCCAAGGTGATAGTGGGGCGGTGCCTGTAACCGTGGTGATTAGCATCGAAGCTAGATTACTTCAATTAACGTGTAATCATCTCCGACATTAGAGGTGAACGGCCCTGACGCCCGAGCGATTCTCAAATACCATCACCCTCGAGCGCTGCCGCGAATATCAATGACCAGACGATGGTTCAAGTCAACCTTTCTTCCCCTCCAACCCCCTCCCCCCCCCCCTGCACCACCACACCAAGTTCCTACCCCCCCCCCCCCCCCCCAACTCCCATCATCCCACCCACCACCTCCTTTTCCCAGTGCCCTCCTTCAGGACATTCCTGTCCTTTAGAGGAAGAAGATCAGAATCCCTTACACGTCACTTACATCACTCTTTCACCATGTGTCATTTGCGAAGTTGTGTCAATGCTGCCCTTCTACAGACACTTCTGGTTCATCAACAGCAAATGTCAAACTCTTTGACAACATAAAGGTCACTAAAGCGAGGTTTGGTCTCTGAGTGAATAGGCCTCTGAGTGGCAGCTCCCTGGCATTATCAATATGTCCTGAGAATGAGGGAGACAGTTCCGCTGGCTCTGCCCTAGGGGGAAAGAATGAGAGAGAAAAAACTTTACTTTTCACCAAAGAATGATACATGCAAATTAGGGGAAATTAAAAAAGAAAAGCTCTCCTCATTTTCAACTCAGCTCAGACTGAGGTCACTGACTCAGGGGAGATGGAGGTCCATATTTGGATTTATTTACTAGTTACTCTCGGCCATTACAGTATTTTCTTCTTCATTTATCGAGACGGCGATGTGTGTCCCCTGCGGCTGTTATTCTCACTCTGTGTGACACGCGCAGACACACACATACACACGCAGACAAATGTGAGACACAAGCCACACATCTAATTCCACATTGAAGTAAACGCTCCTCAGTGAGGGATAGTGGTGAGTCAGTGGGGGTGTACAGCAGGACGTCTATGAACATGTCTGAGGCTCGGTTCTCCACATTACTTACAATTTGGAGCTCGGAGGAACCCTGGGCGCCCCAAGAAACTGCATTCGGTGTCCCCTGTGCTCTCTCCATCTCACTAATTGGTCATCTATCCTCATTTTACCCCTCTCTCCGTGGCGTTTGCCAGCGCCGACACTCTCCCTCCCCCTTGGCCAAGTTGTCCACTTTAAACCTAAAGAAGATTAGAACAAAAACGTATCTTGATCAATGCCACAACTTGATAATGGAAAGGTTCTTTACCTCTGGATAAACGGATGACAATTGGAAAGGATTACTGTAAACATCCCTTCTGGTCCCTTGGGCCTTTAATTTTTATTTCTGTTGATGGTAGTTTTTTTTGTTTACCTGTGTCTAGTATATCCGCAAATAGAGCCAATCACACGTTCATAGAAGTCATCTTCCTTTTGCTACCCAACACAGTATCACGAGTGCTTCTGAACCGACTGTATTGCCGCGGTTTACGACTCCATTTACTGACTTGGTGGTGTTGCCAGGTTTGTTGCTGCTGTACTCCCAAACCACAACAAAGATCTCTGCTCCTCTCTCTCTCTCTCTCTCTCTCTCTCTCTCTCTCTCTCTCTCTCTCTCTCTCTCTCTCTTTCCTGTTTTCTCCAGGGAGCAAAGTGATTGTTTGTGTAGAAGTATGACAATGTTTATGTTTCACTGCACACACATGCCTTGTGAGTCATTTAACTACTCGCTTGTTTAACGCTCTTCACCTCTCCTTATCCTCATGTCCTCTTCCTCTCTCTTTCTCCCACTCAATCCTCCTCTCGGTTTCTCTTTCGCCCCCTCTCTTGATCGCCCAGAGTTCCCCTAGTCTCTTCAAACTCTCCGTCTCATCCTCTCGCTTCCTTTAACGTGTCAGCCATGTTTCATTTGAACATCTCGTCTTAATTATTACAGTGCAGGTCTGTGTGGTCCCCTGCCAGACATTTGGACAATTCAGTGTATTCACCATCCCGCTGCCAAGCTCCCAGTCCTACCCTGAAGCTGTGCCTCCCAATTAACCCACTCATATGGCCCTCTGCCACAGGTCTCTGTGTGTGTGTGTGTGTGCACAGTTGGGTAGGTCTGGACTGCATGTGTGTGTTTGCGTGTGCGTCTTTGTGTGTAAGTTTACGAGCCCCCTTCACATTATGTAAACGTGCTGCTAATGAAGTCATTAGAACAGAAAAATCAAATTGGAAAATTATACCTGAAAATACATGCCACACAGTAAACACGTTTAATAGGTAAACATTACAAACATCGCAACATACTGAGCAGTGGGTGTTTGTGCTGCTTGGGGTTATGAAACAGTCATTATGGAGTCGGTATGTAGAGCGAGAGGTTTCATCCCTCTTTTCCGGGGCTGGGTTGTTTGTGCTTCTCCTCCTCTTTTCCTTCCATCTCCGTCTCTCTCTGTGTCCTTTCTCTGTTTGTCATCTTGATTGTGGGCTGGGGGGATTATTGTTGAATATTTATTGGTCTTTGTCCCTGCACAACTTTACATTAATCTTCTCTTCTCTAATCCCACCTGCCTTTTATCTTCCCACATAAAGGAGAGCTAATCCCACAATCCCTGTTTATGACACACGCGCCACTCTCTCCAGCTCGCTGAATGAGGTGTCAGGGCCAAGCTTTGTCAGGTAACCACTCAGGGTGCTTTCGGGTGTAGATATCCTATCTGAAATGACCGATTCTTTCAGATACAATGGTAGCATAACAAACCAGATTGCAATCAGGGAGAGACCTTGGCCTTCGAATGCAGTTTCAGTTTGGAAACTCCTTGCCTGATTTCTGTCTTCTCCTTCATTTCATCTTTAAAGAAACACAGCAGAGGTTTTGTGCAGTGCAGCACAGTTGAGTGGCACTTCCACATAGTACCGTAGTGGTGCCTACTATATAACTCAATTTGATGGTTTTAAAATAATAATGTAAAAGAAAAGAATCCATATGAAGACCCCATTAACCATGCCATCCCTTTTGTTCACATCTAACATACGTTTTAATGTCTGTAACATGCTGGCAGTTAGCATAATCACTTCAAAGACATGTATATTTACTCAGGTGAGTAAACAGTGATGATAAATACGGACACATAAACCCACACCATGTATTGTTCCAACTGTGCTCCGACTGTGCAAGCTGATTTCATAACTAGATACCGCCACACACCACAGTGAACTACAGGTATTGTATCTTGGTGTCGACTATTCACAGTGGACTTGCGATAATGTAACTTGATTAACTAATCTTTGAAGAGAAGCAGCTGTTTGAGATTAACCTCAAGACTTGCCTTCGCCCCTGTACTAGAATGCACTGTGAGAGCTTGGCACAGCTCCTGTTTTCTAACTACCTCCCTTCCCCTGACACCTCTTACTCAAGCTCACTGGTAAACACACACAAACACACACACACAAGCACATGTACACGCGCACACACCCATACACGCAAACGAGTAAACACTGTAGGCTAACACATAAACACACGCACAAGCACATGTGCACACACACCCAGCCCCTCACACACAAACACACTCATGCTCCACCCTATGACCTGCAGTACTGTAGCAGTTGTTTCACCTTGCTCGCTGTCTTAATGACTACATCTGAACTCTAATGCCCTCACTCTTACTGTTGGCGGAAGTACTAGACCTTCTGCAAGGCTGGACCTTTGTGTCTGTGTACTGTACCTTGAAATAAAGGCCCAGGAGAATTAGACCTTTTCCAGGGCTAACTTCTGAGCTCATATGAACTTGAACTTGTCTAAGTGGAGGTGATGTTGTCTATCTCCGTCCTGTACATTCTAGTAATGTTGAAACACCTACTGCACAATCAATAGTTGCATGACTAGTTTCAAACTCATTTTGACATGGCATGTATGGTTCTCCATCCTTCTAAAACCGCCATTTAATGAAAACCATTACGGTAAAATAAAATGATTACCGTAAAATAAAACCATCACTGTGAAATAAATTTGAAATTGAACATGGTCCTTGTTCCTCTGACTCAGAATAATACTGTCCGCTTGAGCATAATCTTGCATGTTCAGTACTACCATAAATGCATCCAGCAGCAGATGGTAGAGGCAATAATCAGCATTATCTAGTTTCAGTCAGAGCGTTTTGAGAACAATGTGGAAAAGCAACTAATTGAAACACCATTTCTCAAAATAAGAATGAAGCCCCTCAAATTTTACATTGAAAGAGAGAAAATAAATTAACTTGGGATTCGATCTCATAGTTGAGATGTGGCCTGTGCTGATTGACTGGGTCCTTTATTGGTGACGCCTCAAACACCATCCCTAATGATCATTAGCACAATCAGTGAGGAGTGGAGGAGAAGGCCAAATAAATATGTTCTGATTAACTCAGAAAGATGTAAATAACAATTGTGTCCGTTTTTTGCACCTTTTCACTTCATTTCCTCTGTTGAAACGTGCTGATGAATATTAAGTGTGTTTACTGCCTCTGCTTTAACTCTGGATATTTACTGCCATTAGGACACAGCCCAGATTGGGCTGTTCTATTAATTTGACAAACAAAAGCTATTTATCAATGTTTCAGTGAATCTATCAAGCTACTTAATATCGGAGTTGAATAGCAAATAGCTGGAAAAAAAGGAAAAGCCCAAATTAACTGAGTCCGAGAGGAATTTTGATAAGCTGCTTATCCACCTATTTTTTTGTTTAGATGTTTTCCTCTGAAGAAGACAGGACACTTAGCTGTCTATTATAGAACAAATCAACCATTACACATTGGCAAATAAACACAAACAAACCAAATGGTTAAGAGTAATACCAAGTTAGACTTTTTCAGCAGATGAAGGCTTTGTAAATGTCACTCCAAGAGCAGCAGAATATTTAACATGAAAGTGTTAAGTATGTGGAAGCTTGTTAATTTGGACAGCTCTACTTGATGATTGACAGTATTTTTGTTGGTGTTATATAGGGCACACTCACCCGCGTAGCACAGTAGATGAGGCAAGCTACCTTTCATGATGGAAAAAACAAGCTGTCACTGAAGCACTTCAAACCTGGGTGCAGATATAGTTTGATGATGCTAAAACTCGGAAAGAATTTGATTTGATTTTCAATTAAAAAAATGAATTACAATGAGATAAACAATACTAAAGACAACAACTGAAAACACTTTATTTGAAAGTGAAATATAAAAAAACCGGAAAGTATAAATGTACCTGAAATATGAATGAAAAGTAATACAGAGCAATGTGTTGAGAGCACTGAATGCCTGATAGAAAACAATGTGTACATTGTATAACTCAGTGAAAAGGATTATAGACAAAGGTTTTGTTGTCTGTGGTCCATGTGAAGAATCAATGTTTGAGTCCTCATTCTTCTACAACTCAAATGTGAAATGATCCAATTCTCTTCATCCTCACTAAAGGAAACCCCAGCTTAAGTCGTCCACACATCAGCCAATACACTTAGACGCACTGTAGGCCCTGTGTTGAGGAAATCTCAAGGCAGAACTAACTAGATGTTTTTTTTCAACTGCGTTTTTACTCCCTTTGAGGCTTTCCCCATATGATCTGATCAACAGACTGATACGCGGGTTTTCTATACATATGTGAGGTTGTCTCTTGCTGTGGTCAAGAGGTCACACAGCGGGCTAGTGACAATACACATATAGATAGGAGAATGTGCACTTTCACCTGCGGAAAGGGCAACATGCAGAAAATAGTATAAACGATGAGTGATGACCACATCACCTGTGTGTTGTTCTCCCTGTGCTTTAAGTTGTGGAATGTGTACTGTTTAAGGACATGTTTTGGTGGTTACTATATTTGTATGGACCAGCTCATAATGTCCATCTGAGAGACATGTTTCTCACTCATGCCAACCACTCTGCCTGTCGTGGTGACCTGATCCGAGCAGCTCGATTTAATGAACAAAGTCAACTCTTTTTCATTGTGGTGCTTTCCTTGGCCCATCCTCCGACAAAACATCATCCAACACAGACTCACTATTGTTTTGTCTCGACATGAGAATCTGACTTGAGAATTGGATCCTTCTCCTAAATGCGCTGGTGTTAGGTAGTTACGCGTCAAGGCATTTCCCAGCGAAGCTGGCAGGGCATTTAACCAGCATGTTGATAATGAAGTGTGTTCAGTAATAATCCATGCGGTTACCGAGCTGCAATTAAAACAGAACAGTTAAAGAACATCTTCACTAATGTAATCTATTTGTTTCAATAAACACTGGTTTCTGACCTTACCAAAATACACATGCAGATAGACACGGGCGTCCAACATTAAAAATTTAGGTAAGTCCATTTGTTCATGAACAAAGTTCCTAAAGCACAGCCTAATGTCAAGGAGGGTAATTATTTAAAGTGCCTGTAATAGGGGCCAGTGAGGTCAGTACAAACCATTAATCTAATTGTGTGCCATTTAAATATCATAAATCATACTGTACCATGTTTACATTACACATCTTTTTGCACTTATCAGAGTGGTAATATCTCCAGGCCGGTCCCTATGATCGTCGCGCTATGAATATTGATGGACTATCTCTCCAGGCACTTCATCTAAAATGAATGAAGAGAAGCCGCAGGCTCGGACGGAGCTGCACAAACACGACGTGCTCATTAAAAGCCAATTGTATTCTAATGTGCACCTGTCTGGCTCAGTGAAGGTAGCTTGGCTGAAAGTGCTCCTGCTATGAGACAGGGTATTAAGTGTGTTATGTGCCCTAGCCTTTTATGTCCCCCATGTCACCATTGCAGTAGTTTTGGGAGAGAAGTTTGAATGGAAACAATTGATTAACCGGTACCACGCGTGTCGTTACTCTCATGAAGATAAATGCATGTGGACATATTTGTAAAGATGCACGCCAAAGCTATCAATCATTAATAGTTTATCATGGAACATTTCAGTATGGATATGTAGACCAATTATTTGTTTGTAAACAATCGGGATGCGCGCGCACTGTGGCTGCAGAAAACCGGGAAAGGATAGCATTTTAAATGGCAAAAGGACCACACGGATAATACAAATAGTTAGATTTAAAAAGACCAAAAGCGTCGAGGAGGACATGCCTATAGGAGAGAAAGCGATTACCCAATGATCTGTCGCATCAGAATTTAGATTTGGGTCACGAAAGTCTTGAAATTTGAGTGAGAATGTCGCCCGGTACAGACCGCATAGTCGAGCGGCAACCATGTCTTCACGTCATGTCACAAAGTTCATAATTTTACACTTTTACAGTCAATTCTACATTTAAAAAGTCGAGCAGGGCAGCTTTGAAGAGATATGGGAATTCTGCTTTTATAGTCAGCTGGTCCGATTATTTTTCTGATTTGTTTAAACTGGCAATCTGAGTGAGACTACATCCCAGTACACTGTTTTGACGTTAGCCTCAGTCAGACTCGCTCACTGGCAGTGTGCACAATGTTGTATTTCACTCCAATCTACACCAGAAACGTCAGGGAGGACTGCCTAATGTAGATACGAGTCTGGTGAAGATAGCCAGAATCTCGGATTTCTTTAACCTGTCTGTTTCATTCATCATTTGCCTGAGAAAGCGACCTCCGTTAGCCAGGCTAGTTTTGCCCGATCACTTGGACAGGCTATTTAAGGGTATCGGGGTCAAGTGACTTTTGTGCATAGACAAGTGAACGTAAATGTATTTGTCCAAAGGCCAAGAGCCTAAAAAAGTTAACATCAAGCCCTGCAATCCAGTGGCCAGAGATATATGATGACCTGAATGACACTCCAAGAGTAATAGAACGGGGAGAAGTTCTCTTTTGCAACCCACATGCGCAGTTGAGCCTGCTTGAGAGTTGTGTGACGTAGGGTGATAATTGATCTATTGTATTTTATTCGATGGTACGTTCTGTAGTTTGAAACTGCATTAAGAGAAGAAAAAAAAGTGTCTTCCTCAAAATAACAAACTATTGCAATTGTTTTTCAAGATACAACTGAGCATTTGACATCACAACCCATCATAATAATCTAAGTATTACTTAGTATTCATTTTAGTGTATAATGCATTGGTGTGAAAGGGGAAGTTCATGTAATGCATTGTAATGAATGTTTGCTGTTCAGTTTTAACCACTTTATGACACCAACTTATAGTGCCAGTATTTACATTTCATTCATTTAGCAGACGCTTTTATCCAAAGCGACTTCCAAGAGAGAGCTTTACAAAGTGCATAGGTCGCTGATAATAACAACAAGATAGCCCCAAAGCATTGCGGGTAGCCAAAACAAGAAGCACACATTGTGAACAACCAAAAAATAAGTGCCAAAGGGAAAAACCATAAGAGCATGTAGTTAAGCAAGTTACAATTAAACAATATGAATCTCTAAGTGCAAGTGTGCGGGTTGCGCATGCTGGGAGACCGGCGAGCAGCGAGTTGCAGTAGTCCAACTTGGAGAGGACAAGTGCTTGGACAAGCAGCTGGGTGGAGTGCTCAGACAGGTATCTCCTGATCTTCCGGATGTTGTAGAGGGTGAATCTACACGACCGGGAGACCGCAGCAATGTGGGCCGTGAGGGAGAGCTCGTCATCCATGGTAACCCCAAGGTTCCTGGCAGAGGATGAGGGGGTCACCATCGCAGATCCCAGGTTGATTGAGAGGTCATAGGAGATGGAGGGTTTGGCCGGGATGATGAGAAGTTCTGTTTTGGTGAGGTTCAGCTGGAGGTGGTGTTCGGTCATCCAGGCGGAGATGTCTGCGAGGCGGGCCTCAATCCTAGCTGAGATCCCCGGATCAGTCAGGGGGAACGACAGGTACAGCTGCATGTCGTCAGCGTAGCAGTGGTAGGAGAAGCCATAGGAGGTGATGATTGGTCCAAGTGAGGTGGTGTACAGAGAGAAGAGGAGGGGTCCAAGGACTGAGCCCTGTGGGACACCAGTGGAGAGCAGGCGAGGGTCTGACAGTTTGCCTCCCCAGGTGACCTGGTAGGATCTTCCCGACAGGTAGGATGAGATCCACTGGAGTGCAATGCCAGTGATGCCCATCTCAGAAAGTCTTTAGAGCAGGATCTGGTGGTTAACCGTATCAAACGCCGCAGAAAGGTCCAGCAGAATGATGACGGATGACCTCGAAGCCGCTCTGGCAGACTAGAGGGCAGTGGTGACTGAAAGGAGGGCAGTCTCAGTGGAGTGGCCGGTCTTGAAGCCCGATTGGTTTGGGCCAAGCAGGTTGTTCTAAGAGAGAAAGTTTCACAGTTGGTTAGATACAGCACGTTCAATTGTTTTAGAGAAGAAGGGTGACAGTGATACCGGTCTGTAGTTCTGGAGGACGGCAGGGTTAAGGGAGGGTTTTTTGAGTAAAGGGGTAACTCTGGTTACTTCATGAAAATGCTAATGTTTTTGCATTCAAACAGTTAACTGGATATGGGAGACAACAATATTGCACTACCTATCAGCTGAAAACAAACATGACCACACAGCAGCTGCTTGCTCACCCCTGAGAAAAATGATGTGGGTGTGTGACACTTACCTACCATTAAACTCTGCAGATACTCTGCATACTATCCAGACCAAGTTTCAAGAAGGCTCAAGCTTCATTTGTATATGGACAAACTGCCACTGGTACAGTAAACACAACTGAATCAATAAATATGTATAAATACTCGTTGGCTTTCTTCTCTTTTCCTCCAGGTTTGTGAGATGCTGGGCCATTGTTTATTGCAGATAATGTGAGGAAAGAGTGTGTATTCACAGTAAGGGTTTGGAAATTCATGAATACGACTTATCACACGGCAGTTCTATCACACTGCAGTTCTTCTGATTGAATGTCTTGTTAGGTGTTTGCTTGTAAGATTTGAATAATGTGAGCCACATTGTATACTGTCTGCACGGTGGATGTCAATAGTCATGTTATTTTCAAAAGTCATAAATCTTAGCTATTTCCTAGTTACTCTCCTGCATGGATAATGACACCACAAAAGAGATATGGAGGAATATCCATTGTTAGCTATTTACCTTCAGAAAAAAATAGCTGTTGAAGATTAGTTGGCAGTGGATGAATGGTAGAGAGAGTAAATCTGATGATTGAGAGGACGAGGACATGTTGGTGTTGTAGTGATTTGTGAAGGCAATCTCTCACTCACATTGAGCTCACCCATGGAGAGAGTATTTTTCACCCAGACTGTGCCATTCAATGGAAAGTACATTATTTTATAAACAACATTGTTTTATAAACTCCTGTCACAATAGGAACAAGCTACCTCCTACTTCATACTTACTTTGGAGGAAATGAGAACTAGGAGCAGAGGCCTCGTTATGAAAGTAACTGAAAAGGCTCCGATCTTTTGCTTCTCCATCCGTGGCTTGACAGAAAAACCAAGACCCTTCACTCCGAACTGCATTATGTGCCATGTACAAACATCACCGCCAAAGTGTGAAGCTATTACTACCCAGGCATGTTGATGATGCTGAACATACTGCGGAAACCTTACCCTTGCGTTCCGACGCAAACGCAAACGTGTTGACTCTACACATTGTCAAAGGTGCTACTTAAGAGACTGTCGAGTCTGTAGACAAACTCTGGCAACTCCCCCATGTCACACTGCAGTTCTGGACAAGCTCTGCCGGATTTCCAGATGCTGAGGTTGTAAATACGGCCCCAGCACATACACACACACACACACTCATCTACAATGAATCCAGGGTTCACAGATACTTCTCCTTTTCCCTGCTCTGAATGTCTGCCACAGACAAAGTTTAACCTTTTTAATATGGCACCGCTCCTAACACACTACCGAGGTAAAGTGAGAGAGTCAGAGAGAGAGACAGGAAGAGAGAGAGAGAGACAGGAAGAGAGAGAGACAGGAAAAGAGAGAGAGACAGGAAGAGAGAGAGAGAGAGAGAGAGCCTGTTCTGCTCTCACATAAGTGTGTTCTACAGGCACAGCAGGAAGAACATGAAACAAATTCCACCTGCGAGTGGTGACATCACGTGACTCCTAACATGTCATTAACACGGTCTCACACCTCTCCTGCTCCGTTTGGCCCTGGCCATCACTCCTGTTTTAGCATAACAACACTCTCAACACTGCCGCACGACAGGTCGAAACCACACCACACGCCTCTGAGGTGTGTTGGCAACCTGAAAGGGTTCAAATGGAGGAGCCTTCCACAGACGTGGTGGGTAGTGAAGCACAGAGGCAGCTGTCTCTCAAGGGGGGCTGTGTCCCCCTGCTGGGCGCTGTTGCTCCCAGGCCCTGCACAGATCAATTCAAGTTATTGATTGGATGGTGAGCGCGTGTGCCTGCTCTGCTCACGTGTGTGAGGCGGTCTGACAGGCCAGGTGTGGGATCCAGAGCCAGCAGGCATTGCAATCCCGCGGGAAACCAGAGGGGTGGAACCCGGCTCACTAGATTGACAGACTTTCCCGTTTTAAATTGAAAGAGAAATGGAATTGACAGGATCCTATTAGAAATGGATGAGGACTCCACGTACTGTGGTGAGAGATGACCCACCATATTCCCACCTTCAATAAGGAACCATGGCCTCAGGAGGGTCAAGCCTTGATGATCCATAAATAATATATAACAAACAATTGCTGAACAAAACATAAAGTTAATGCTTTTTCCCCTTTTTACATCATCCTTATCCGTATATCACATCAGGCATACTTGTATACTGTACGCATTCAGTATGGAGTGTGAAAATGGTGTCAATACTGAGGGGTGAGTTTAAGCAATTCACCTTGTGCATTCACATTCACATGCACTTAGTCTTATCAGGAACAAAAATAGTCAGTAAAGTGTGGTGCAGTGTGACTCATTATGCGCTTGACGTTCAAAAAACGTTCCACGCGCAGTAAAGTATGTGTCAAGCTTGTTAACTCCAAAATCAATTTATTCTAACTTACAGCACGTCGAGCTGTCAGTGTCTGTCTCTCTAAAGAGGTAACCTTCCTTCTGTTCAACGCGGGGGGCCGGAGGTGGGGAGGTGAGGGGCAGGAGGGGGTGGAGGAGGGGGTTGGCGAGGTGGGCTCATCAATTACATATGTGGTGATCACTTTCGGCCCCAATTATTGGATACTCAAACATGGTAATTGTTCTCCCAGGATGCACTGGGAGAGGGCGGCTCGCAGCTCATGGCTCAATAACGTCTGCTCTGTGAGGCGCTCCACTCCGGTGAACCCCCCGCCATGATGAGGTCATTACTCTTCTGCGCTAGCAAGGCTGATGGGCAGTGAGAGGGCGGAATTAACTACATCTCGGCCCGCAAATAAATAAACAAATATCTTAGAGGGTTCGGCATATTACGGAGTAAAAGTCATCTCAAAGAATGAACCGAGGCCAGAATGAATCCATTGCAGTCAGCTATTCTCTGTATGTGCCATAGCTTCTTGATGAAGTCTCACCTCAATAAGTAGGACGCCTTCAAATATAAATGGAGTATTTTCCTCAATTGATCATTAGCCTCCATGTTAGTAAAGTAATGAGTGCAAACAAGGCCTCTCACACCTGTGTCACCACATCACACTCACGCCCCTTCCATCCGAAAGATCAGAAAAGTGTTTTTCTGGGGCTGGGAGTGGGGAGTGGGGAGCTGGGAGTGGGGAGCTGGGAGAGGGGAGCTGGGAGTGGGGAGCTGGGAGTGGGGAGTGGGGAGTGGGGAGTGGGGAGCTGGGAGAGGGGAGTGGGGAGTGGGGAGCTGGGAGTGGGGAGTGGGGAGTGGGGAGCTGGGAGAGGGGAGCTGGGAGAGGGGAGTGGGGAGTGGGGAGTGGGGAGTGGGGAGTGGGGAGCTGGGAGTGGGGAGCTGGGAGAGGGGAGTGGGGAGTGGGGAGCTGGGAGTGGGGAGTGGGGAGTGGGGAGTGGGGAGTGGGGAGCTGGGAGTGGGGAGCTGGGAGAGGGGAGCTGGGAGTGGGGAGCTGGGAGTGGGGAGTGGGGAGTGGGGAGCTGGGAGTGGGGAGCTGGGAGAGGGGAGTGGGGAGTGGGGAGCTGGGAGTGGGGAGCTGGGAGAGGGGAGTGGGGAGCTGGGAGTGGGGAGTGGGGAGTGGGGAGTGGGGAGTGGGGAGTGGGGAGTGGGGAGCTGGGAGTGGGGAGTGGGGAGTGGGGAGTGGGGAGCTGGGAGTGGGGAGTGGGGAGCTGGGAGTGGGGAGTGGGGAGCTGGGAGTGGGGAGTGGGGAGTGGGGAGCTGGGAGTGGGGAGTGGGGAGCTGGGAGTGGGGAGTGGGGAGTGGGGAGCTGGGAGTGGGGAGTGGGGAGTGGGGAGTGGGGAGTGGGGAGTGGGGAGTGGGGAGCTGGGAGTGGGGAGTGGGGAGTGGGGAGTGGGGAGTGGGGAGCTGGGAGTGGGGAGTGGGGAGTGGGGAGTGGGGAGTGGGGAGCTGGGGAGTGGGGAGTGGGGAGTGGGGAGTGGGGAGTGGGGAGAGGGGAGTGGGGAGTGGGGAGTGGGGAGTGGGGAGTGGGGAGTGGGGAGTGGGGAGTGGGGAGTGGGGAGTGGGGAGTGGGGAGTGGGGAGTGGGGAGTGGGGAGTGGGGAGTGGGGAGCTGGGAGAGGGGAGTGGGGAGTGGGGAGCTGGGAGTGGGGAGTGGGGAGTGGGGAGCTGGGAGTGGGGAGCTGGGAGAGGGGAGTGGGGAGTGGGGAGCTGGGAGTGGGGAGTGGGGAGTGGGGAGCTGGGAGTGGGGAGTGGGGAGCTGGGAGTGGGGAGTGGGGAGTGGGGAGTGGGGAGCTGGGAGTGGGGAGTGGGGAGTGGGGAGTGGGGAGTGGGGAGTGGGGAGTGGGGAGTGGGGAGCTGGGAGCTGGGAGTGGGAGTGGGGAGTGGGGAGTGGGGAGTGGGGAGTGGGGAGTGGGGAGTGGGGAGTGGGGAGTGGGGAGTGGGGAGTGGGGAGTGGGGAGCTGGGAGCTGGGAGTGGGGAGTGGGGAGTGGGGAGTGGGGAGCTGGGAGCTGGGAGCTGGGAGTGGGGAGTGGGGAGTGGGGAGTGGGGAGTGGGGAGCTGGGAGTGGGGAGTGGGGAGTGGGGAGTGGGGAGTGGGGAGTGGGGAGTGGGGAGTGGGGAGCTGGGAGTGGGGAGTGGGGAGTGGGGAGTGGGGAGCTGGGAGCTGGGAGTGGGGAGTGGGGAGTGGGGAGTGGGGAGCTGGGAGCTGGGAGCTGGGAGTGGGGAGTGGGGAGTGGGGAGTGGGGAGTGGGGAGTGGGGAGTGGGGAGTGGGGAGCTTGGAGTGGGGAGTGGGGGGCAACCTCACCTTGGGTGCTTAGATTGGACTGTGAAATTGGACAAGAGAAATGGTCCTTCTTATGGATGTTTACAACAACTTGAATAAAGTAGTGTATTTCTTATGGTCTAGAGATCTACACACTCAAACACACACAGTCGACAAGACTTGGAGCGTGACAAGACATACGCTCACTCAGTGAGAGATACAATCCTGCCCAAACAGCCCAACCAACATGAAGTGTCCCCAGTCTAAAGTAGAACCAGCTCTGTTCGGGGCCCTGCCCATAAAACTGATTCCTTGCCGCACTGTTTAACAGCCTGAATAGCCTCACTTGAGTGATGGATTTGTTGCCTATTTGGTGAAATACAACTGGCCGTCGTGGTAGTTGAGTAAATATTTGTATTGTCATCCCTATTAAACAAACAATGATGATATCTACAGGGTTAATTGCATGCTTTGAGGTCTTTAATTGGAGTCCTTGAACACTTCAACTGGATCCAGCAACTGAAGTAGCAATTGCCCTACTTTTTGATCACATAGCTAATACAATGTCTTGGTTTCCCACGCAGTCAACAAAATATGTGGTCCCTTTCAACAAAACTAAAGACAGGACTGAATATGCAGTGGGTAAGATATAACTCAATGTCATTCTAGCAAGGCTGTGTTTACCTTTGCAGACACGTGTTAAGGTCAATAACGGACTCATGAATATAGCTCACAGCAATTTATTAATTGGATTTCTTGACTTTGTCACTGGATGTGGGTCACTCTGTATTAACCTCTTCTACAGGGCAGCTCTAAGGGGTTAACAAGGGGAGATGGGAATCTTCCTGTAATAGACTTTGGGCCAACCTGACGGGATGTAGAAAAGGTGCTTAGCCTTCAGTGTGTCAACATACGGCAAGTCTCAGTGGACCGTGAGGAAATAGAAGATAGCGATCTCTCTCTCTCACCTACTGTAAATCATGAGTCAATCTGTGTCGGAGACAGGGGAATTGTTTGAGGTTACACAAGGAACATTTCAAATACAAAATGACTATCTTGTGTGCTGGAATGTAATCTACTTGTTTTAGTAGCAAACTATTAACATGGCAAGAAGACTTAATTTGACACAGTATCACACAGGATACATTATACAGTGAATTTAATCACAAAGAACAGTGATGCCTTGGTTCAAATTGGTTCCAGTTGACCTAAATATGAATGAATACTACACCAGTGTGGTTACTTCATTACGGCTATGCCTCAGATGAAGGTTTTTTATGACTAACTTCAAAAAATGCAACTATTAATCATCCTTTATGTCATCCTAACACAATGCTGCTATTGCTTCTGACTGTCTTAGAGCAGTGTCATGGTCCGTGAAATGTGGATGCAATAGATGTTCCACATCCTGGGCCCATCAGGGTGCTCAGTTCAAAGCAAACTCAAACAAAAGCTGATCTATTAATAATGCTTACTGGTGACTAGAAAGTTAAAACTCCAATTGAATGATGAGAGACAACTATTATCCGGGTAGAGTAAGAGCATAAATAGAAGTTGTCATCTCCAGTGACAGAAGAAAGTCTTAAAATGGACGTGGAATGGCTTGCAGCAGACAGTATAATTTCAGTCAATCAGTTTTCGTCTGAGGAGAAGTGGCAGGAAAGAGTCAACTGCACGGAGGAAATGAAAAAAAACAAATCACGAGAGTGACTCGAGTGAACAGTCACAAACCGGAGCTAACGGGTTGGGCAATGTTTAGATTGTTCGATTTGAGAACTTTAGATTGAGGAAATGGAACTGAGGGCTCATGAGCACAGCAGGAGAATCAAAATGATTTCCTGGTTAATCCAACAATATGAACTTCAACACAACTTTATGTTTGTAGCTGTTTTTACATTTTACTACCAAAATATGAAAGCTTTGTCAGAAGCATGCTTAAAACGGATGGATTGACTTAAATCAACTTATCTTGGAAATAAGATGAATGCGTCAATGCAGTGGCTTGAAAAGGAAAGCACAGGAAATACCCAACAGAGTTTTGACGATGTGAAGAAAAAGAGATACAGCAAGAGATACAGAATCCTGGAGGAAAACCCTGCCAGAGAAAACAGGATTCCAACTGACTGAACTGGGTGCATTTGTCCTTCACACCTCTCTGCCTATTGTTACCTACCTTCCCTTTACCACCGTTAACTGGAGAACTTTCTGTTTGTGACTTGTTCCCTGGCTTGTGTAGAAAACAGTAACAGGGCAATAAAGAGTCCTTGTGCGACACACTGCTGGGGGACATTGATTTTCCGACTTTACTTACCTCTTGACTGCATAAAAGCTTTCTCGTGTATCACATAGAGACAGCAGAGACATAGCTAGCCTAATATTCATAATTTACGGTAGAACGCTGCTGTACAGTGAAAAAAACGTTCTGGACTCACAATAAGGGGAATTGAGATTTTGATGAAAAGTAATGGAATAATATAAGCTGCGTGGTAGCTCTAAAATGTGACAGGTTCATGTGAGGAGGCCATACATGGGCTCTCGACCACCCACCCTTTAAAAATCTGCATTCTTGTTATACAGCACAGCGGAGCTCAGCTTCGTTCAGCCACACTTAGCAGAGTCCTTCTGGTTGCATTTACTGAATCACTTGGCAAAATGGGCTAGCAGATCCCAATGGTACTGAGGTGCTGGGGGTGACTGGGGGAGGGATGGAAAAGCCAATTTACAGTACACTGGAGCTCCTGTAACTTGGTTTGAGTTTGACCATCCGCACACTGATCATGGCTCAGTGACTCAGGATAGAAATACTGGTAGAAATGCTCAGCCCATTCTATTTTATTTGGGAAGATTTGGGAAGTTTGTTTAGTTTTTTCACAATGTATGCTTCATGTTTTGGCTGCTTGCAATGTTTGGGACTACCTCGTTGTTATGATCAGTGACCTATGCGCTTTTGTAAAGCTCTCTCTTGGAAGTCGCTTTGGATAAAAGCGTCTGCTAAATGTATAAATGTCAAAATATAAATGTAAGACAACACGCTTTTCCAGTCAAGGTTTGCATTTGTGTGAATGCACATTCCTATCCAGCATTATGATGTTACCTTACAGCACAATTGTTTGCATTTGAGCTTCAACACAGTTGATTGTGTTCAACCTAAAATTCATCATTTCAACCCTTGCCCCAACTACCGTGAACAATGTATTGGCCATATCAGCTCCTATATTTATTCAGTAAACAGAGAAACGCAGATGACGTGATAACATATTGAAATACAGGTAGAAGTCTCCCATTAATATGTTTAGGAAACTTACTGAAAAACCAGCACTGTTTTTCATCTTAACTCTAACTAATAGATATCATTGCAGGCGAGTCGTTTCCCTTTTGTCCAACCCTTAAGCTTGTACTCAGCACACTTGTACACACATGGGCACTGGAGGTTTGTTGTTGTAGGTGGTACTTCAGACAGCCTGGGGGACAAGACTACTGAGAGGTTGTTGGTTTGAATCCCACGTCTGACGGGGATGAATGGCCGCCTCCTGGAGTTATCTAATAGCTGTGTGGTAGTCCATCTCAAGTGTCAGTCACTACTTGCATTCATAGAATGGTACGCACCCTTCAGCGAGGTAGGGTGACTTATCAACCCTATGACATGACTATGTGGATGACCATGTAAGGCGTCTAGTCATCAGATGTGTGCTTCATGCTGTCTGAACACAGTGTGAAAAATAAATGGATCAAATTAAACAATTTCATCGATCACTCCCCGGTGGTTGAACCTACCTTGAGGACAACATTTAGTTTCCTCAAAGTCGTTTCAAGTCGGTAATAAAGAGCCACAGCACAACAAAACAAATCAGAGGAGCAGAGCAGCACAAATTATAGATGCAGATTGAAAATAACAAGCGTTCACAGCTCAGAAATTGTGTCATCATTGCAGGTGTTTGGCATTTGAAAGGGGAATACTACAGGGTTCCAGCAAATGCTTGGTTTGAAACATAAGTGAACCAAGTACATCTAGAATGTCTTTTCTGTCTGTCCTGTCTGTCTGTCTGTCTGTCTGTCTGTCTGTCTGTCTGTCTGTTCTGTCTGTCCTGTCTGTCTGTCTGTCTGTCTGTCTGTCTGTCTGTCTGTCTGTCTGTCTGTCTGTCTGTCTGTCTGTCTGTCTGTCTGTCTTGTTGAATCTCCTTATAATCTAATGCTGTGGAATGATTTCCCTGGCTCTGCTCTGTATTTACCAGTCCCTGAGTCCCCCGTCTGAGTGCTCTGGGCTTGTCAGACATGCTTTCAAAGTGACGCATATATAAACCATGATGCTTAGCTACAGCACACTGCCGGGATGTCCATCCACCCATGCTCTCATTTATTTCCAGAAAAACGTTTTTCTTCTTTCTCTTCTCCATGCTTTGCATAATCAAAAAGTTGGCCTTCTCTCTCCTGTTAAAAGAACTTCCAGACGCCCCTTACTTCCATCTAAAAGGGTTCATGAGTGTGAAAGAGAGGCCAAGGGACTAAGGGACCAAATGTCCTGAGCCCAGGCATGCTTTTTTGAGAGGAAGGGAGGTTACTCTTATATTTCTGGGCAATTTAATCAGTAATGGCGCCCTTTTCATCTATTCATGAATAGAACACTTTGAAACATTGAGGTCAGATCTGTTCAGTGGGGTACAGCTGGTTTTTACTACCTCACTGTGTTATCGATTACTGTTGATTCAACTGCTGCCTATTCTGTGTTTCAGGCCAGCAGTGTTCCAATCATGTCTTACCACAGCAGCACCTGAGTGGTACAGCACGGTAAAATGACCACAAATACATTCAATTCTAGCTTCCTACATGGATACATGACTTGTTTCCTTTAGGAGCCCCTGGGAGCCCTTGCTAGCCATCCGTCTACCGTCCACTGGAGCTACTCATAGCACAGGGCCGACAGCTGCTGTAGTTGTGATGATGTTGCATAAACCATAAAACATGCACCATATTTCCTGTACAGCTGATGGTATTCATTTCTGGGAACTCTTTAATATTGATAATCCATAAACAAACGGGAGACGCTCCGGGATGGGACTCTAACACGGTGACGAACTGTTACATCACCCAGGACGTCGTCATGATGTGATTCGATGAGAAAGATACGATCAAGAGAAAGGCTCACTGAACCGATGTGATCCCATTGGCTCGGGGCATCTGTGCTCATCTCCAGACCTTCTGGTGGTACCTCCCCCAAAAAATGAAAGGAAGTGTTTAGCTCCAGAATCTTTAATGTAGCAGTGACACTGAGGAGATGTTACAGTAATGATGTCCTGCAGCCTGTAGCCACAACATGTTCACGTGGATTCATATTACTCACCTTTCCTACAACGGTTTGGCAAGGGAAATGCAGACCCTATATTCATACGCTTCACAACAAAGGTTTTTACAGATACAGAAAAGCTGTTCACTACCTTTGACAGGAACAACCATGTTTTTAATACATAATATACTGTATGCATACTATATTGGTTGCAACAGCTAAAGGTTAATGGGGTTTGAGTTAATAGGTCAGCGATGCGTCTCTGAGTGGTTAGGGCTTGGCTTGTGTATCTGACTTCAGGATGAGCAGATTTCATGGTTAGTAGAAGAAAATGATTGAATATTTTTTGACCTGGGACACATGGATTAGATGTACTCACTTGTTATTGCCAATCTGCTGCTGATTTTCTGCATTACGGAATGTAAGTGAAATGGCATACAAAAAGCATTACACCTAAAACACATTGTGCTGTTGTGAAATGGATTCCTGCAGTTAATGCATTTCTCAATAGCGAGCAAAGTATGCTACAGGTAGTGTGCTTTATTACTAATAGTTGACCGTGAGCCGACCACCCACCCTCTAAAAATCAGCATTCAGCTTCAAGTGTTTTTCCATCTATCGAACAAGCACTCCAGCTTAATCATGGCAACACGGCTCGCATGTCATGGAGACGCAATCTCTTTTTTAGGCGCCAGGGTTCCCGGAGCGAAGGCCTTCCAGTGAGACGTGAGTGCCAGCATGGGAGGAGGATCACGGCTCTGTCTGTGCATTGCTTAAGCCCGCTGGCAAATTGTTTGATTTAATGAGTTTGGTATTCACTGAGAAGGGCTCACCTGTCGTGTGGAGCTGCCGAAGTCTGTTCTAAAAGTGGAGTCTGCACACGCACTTAGTGCCACCCTCATACCCAGGAAGTCTCACAGGCTCTGAAGGTCTCTCTACCCACTTTGATCTCTCTCTTTCCTCCCTCCCTTTACTTCCCCCCCTTCCCAGACTCCTCTCTCAGTCGTCCTTTCCTGTTGACGATTGATGATTTGCACGCTAACATATTTCTCTTGCATGTCACCTGGATGAAAAGAGAGACCCCTGTGGAGAGACTTCCGTGGCAGACATTCCTGATTGTCAAGAACAAGGTGGTCCAGCTTGCTGTATGAGTGCTTTGGCACTGCTCAAGATGTTGGAGCAGAGCCTGCTGCTCTGTTACCTTTTAGAACTGGTACAGCTTGACCTTTCTGTTCTGTTGATTTGCTGCCCGTAGTTTCTATATATTGACTAGTTGTTCGCAAGGCCCTCCTCCTCAAGGTTAAAGCAGATTTTGTAGATGTCTTGTTTTTGCCTTGTGGATGTGTTTTTCCAGAAAACTCCTGGGTCTTGAATCTGCCTCATTCTTAGTTTTTCGATATATGTATATTGATATGTATTTTGTAGTCCAGAACCCTGTTGGTTTCTCAACTGAAATAGCCAGTCTCACTGTCATTTTTGACAATAATCTTTGCACATTAACAAACTGTCAGTGTATAACTGTATTAAACTAATCCTGCTTAGTGTCGTGTGTGCACAGCTAAGCCTGGAGTGATGAAGTTAGGGTCAATAAGTTTGCCTTTTAGTGCTGATCAACAAAACTGTATTAGCTACATCAAGACTCCACTGCCTCAGTCAATGAAGCACTTGACTGAATCGGACAATTGTGGCTTTTATTGAGTTAGGTCAACTGGACAAATACAACATGTTGGGGCGAGCCAGCTTGATTTGAACGTGCTCTTGACACCCTGCCTGGAGGACTGATCTCCCTCTGAGTCTGAAGAAGCTTCACTCTAACCTGCAGAAGACACTCACATCCAACTACATGAGCAAAAAACATTCCCTTTTCTCATCAGCTTGGCTGTGCATTGTTCTATACCTGCCTCATTCTTAGACTGCTCCTCTAAAACAAGAAAAAATCCCTGATGCTATTTACCCCAACTTTCTAAGAAGAACGTTTTTATGCTACTTTACATAAAATGTTATAGCATTTATATTTGATTTTTTGTTCATTTAGCAAATGTTTTTCATTCAAAGTGATGTAGAAAGTGTATAAAGTACAGGAGATCAGAGCAGAGGCTCATTCTACTGTGTTTCGGTGGTCAGAGTCAAAGTACGGTCGGTTTTTACTAACCACATAACAAAGTAACCACAGCTAACAGACACGGTTAAGAAAAAAAAGAATACTACAGTGTATTCACCTCATAGTGATTCATAAAATATGAACCGTTAAAGTGTTTTCTGAGAGAGCATGTTGTGTCTCAACTCAACCTAGTATCTTCAGCTATGGAAACACAACATGGGTTAGGAGATGTGATATTTGAATTGGATTATGGCTGACATTTAGCCTAACTTCAGAAAAAGAAGTGCATTTCTTAATAATGCAAGAGACCACCACACCGTAAACACCTCATAGTAAATAAAAATGTATCCTCATCCCCTCCCCATCCACGTCAGCATCTCATTTACTTCCTTTCTCTCGTGGTCAAACTCACCATGTCACTGTCTTGCATGTTTCCTCTGCCTTCAAACAGAATGCTGTATTTGGTTCCTTCTGCAGAGTTGTGTACAGTATGCCTTGTTGTGTGCAGTGGAACCACGAAGGTGGGGATCTGGTTCTGGATGAGGAAACTGCACTGAGGCAGATGTGTGATCTGACGTGAACTGATACGACTCGCATGGTTAGAGGACACGTCTGCTGAATAGTATTCAATTATTTAGTATGAGATGCCGTATTAAACAATTGAAAACTAATATTTAACATTCCTTTTCCCCTCTATTTTAATGGAGAGGGCAGATCTTTGAAATGCTATGAATAAAAGATTAATTGGGATGAGGTTGGATTTGACAATAAAGGCAAAATTACAGCAAAATTGTCTTGTAAACATTTTCCTGTTACTGTAAGTCTAAGAAAATATTATTTTCCCTGTGGACACAAAGACAAAAACATTGCCTGCTCAATACACAGAGGAATACCAACACCACCTCCCTCTCTTTTCTCTCCACCCCCTGTTCTCTCTCTCCCTCGCGCTTTATTCCACTCTCTCTTACTGCTCTCCCTCTCCCTCTACCCCAAATCTCGCTCTCTCTTTCTATTTGCCTGTCTCGCTCTCTCCTCTCTTTCTCTCTTCGTGTCTGGCTCTCGCTCTCTATTTTTCTCTCTCTCTACATCTTGCCCACCCTCCCTCCTCTTCTCCATCTTCATCTCCCTCCCTCCCTAGTTCCACGTTGCACCAGCCTCCTCTAACTCACTGCAGCAGTTGTAATTCTTACATCACCCCCTCTCGTCATTTTTGGAGGTCGACAGAAAACATTGAAGAGGCACTTACCCTCACATAAACATGCCGGTATTAGAACCCATAGATATAGTCTGAGGTATTTTCATGTCAGCAAACAACTGTGGCAGCTCACTAGGACACTACATGATCACAGGAAGATAGGAGAGAGCTTTTTTCAACACATCAGTGGGTTTGTAAAGGCTTGAATTCACCTTGAATTTTCTCCCATCCCTCACTTGATGACTGCTCAGTGATCTGGGGTGTGCGCATCAACCATCCTGACGGATGTTTCTGAGATGGAGCTTTGTGTGTATAGAATAAGTAATGCCACCATGCCCCCCCACACTATTTTTCCCCATATAGATTTTTCCTCAATGCAGTAGACCTACACCGACTTGCAGCAAGCAAGATGGCGGAGTCCATGACTTAGCCACATATTCTGACATTTTGAAGGGTTCAAACATCATTTCCCAGAATCCTCAGTATACTGGAAATGCCATCTGCCAAAAACGGACATTCAATCAGACTGCCTGGTCCAGCCCACAGAGAAACTGAGTGAGATAGATTGTAAAAAAACTGACTTTCAACCCAGATACTACATCAGTGTATGTTCAAGTAATGTCTTTGAAAAACAGAAAGTCAACCATACTGCATCCATTTCAATCACATCGTGTTAAAACCCAAATTCACATCAAACCTGAACTCCAACAACCTTGAATAATTACCACACATGCAAAATGGGAGAAACTAGAGTTGGATTTGGTTGTTTGTCACAGAGTTCCTATTGGCTTTTACAGAATACAAAGCTTTCCTATTTCCTGTCTAATTAGTGGGTCTCCTCTGAGCTAGTGTACTGCTCACAGTCAGTCTCACCTGCACTCCCAGCACCTCCACCCATTAGCGTCCAAAAAACCTGACAGACACACAAAGATTGGACCTTGTGTCATTTGCAACTAAAGAACAGATCCAGGAGATAGTAATGAATTCAGAGACGAGGGACGGAACTCGGTCTTGAACTTACAACTCGGGTAGTTACCAAGGAAACAGGTGAAATCATGAAGATATGGGAATCAAGCCTCTAACAGTGTCAAATGAATATCAGATAAGGATTGTCGGACATAAATCACCAAGCAATAAAATAATGAGTTTGCAAGGAAACATACTTTGACTGAGGTACACTGAGCCATTGGCTTTCTACTAGTAGTTTCATCTGGTTTGATGTTGGATAAGACGATGAACTTATGGTACAGCAGGGGAAGGAACAAAAGCAAGTTTGATATCAGAGACAAAATCAAGGAAGAAAGTTGAAAGGAATGTTTTTGCTTGTGTGTTGGGCTTTTCTCTTTGAGTTGTTTTGAAGCTGATCCGTCTGTGGTCTCCAGCCTTTGTTTTGCCAAAGAAGCCCAGTGCTCCTCTGTTCCAGCACTTTCCCTCTGTGAAGGGTCTCTTGGCTCGAGGCAGCACTGTGACACCATGCATCTCAATCTATAATTAAGTAATCGAAGGTTTGAATAGCATTTTCAAATAACATTGACCAGAGATAGTGTTCCTTTGTCAATACCTTGTTTTGAAAATGTTCATGGAAAGAAAAAAGCATTTTTTCCTCACACCATGTTATCCCATATGTGTTGACAGTTGACACACTGCAGACTTACAGTAAAATGGGTCTTCTTACCCTTTTACAGTAACACCATTAAAACTGATCTTGCAACCAGATTCTTAATATGACGGCCTGTTTTGGTTCATGCAAATAATTAATACCATCTTCTGTTGTGTGTTCACGGTGCCATGCGAGGTCAGACTGCGGTTATTAACAATGCATCTTCTCGGTGATAATGGGGTTACAGTGAGTTAATAGATGCTGAATGACGGGAAACATTATGTTGACAAGACTCTCTTGCTCATATGATCTCACTCACACACTCTCTATCTCATTAGATCCAGGGAAGCGCCAGTTTGGGAAATCCCATAAACGAAGCACTCTCAGAGGACAGAGCAGAGTTCCTATTTTATGAGGGAGTCAGTAATCCTATAAACTCTGCATTTGAATTTCTTTATGGGGCTCAGCATTGTGCTGGATCTTACAGGCTTAGGTGCTGCCAAACAGGGACAAATTACAAATCATTGACAAAACCAAAGGACTCTGATTATTGATCTGGAAGAAAATCAAAGAGATGCAGTGCCTTCTAAAGGTCCTGCCGGTCCCACTGCACGGGGTTGTGCCCACACACACACATACACACACTTACACACTGACACACTTACACAGACACACACTTACACACTGACCCGCTTACACAGACACACACACGCACACAACCATCAGCACTACTGTCCTGTATCTCAAGGAATCAATAGATACCTTGATGAACAGACTTGAGAGTCTGTTCATCAAGGTATTTCAAGGCGAAAAACATATTGTTTATTTACCTCCACTCCGTGTAACAGGAACACTTGAAGATACTCTTATATCTGTGTAGCTGCATTAAAACAGCACCACGGTCACAAACTCTCATTGGTTTTGACAGTGTTGTTTCACTGTGTGGCAGTGCAGTACACAGGTCTGGTGGCTGAATTGTATTGGAATTGAGTGTTTTATGCTACATGGCCCTGTAACTTTCTTGCGCTGAGCTCTGAGGGAAATGTCTCAGTTCAGTATGTGTTTCTCCCTGCTTATCACCAATGGCTTGTTTACCCCAGCAAAGCAGCCTGGTCCTGGAGCCCTCGCTGAAGAACCCGAGGGTGGCTGTGACTGTGGACGTTGGCCTGTGGCTACTGGTGAAGTGAAGCATGTGAGTTATGGCTTCTGGTGGGGCCAAGTGTCAGTGAAATATTGACACTGATTGGACCAGCACACACGTGCATGCCGGAAGGTCTGACTCTCAGATTAGAGGGGCATTCCTAAGGGATTAGCCCTCACTGATTTAGTGGTGTTTCCTGATTTAGAATTTACAGAGAGAAAAAGAAAGAGAGAGAATGACAGAGAGAGAGAAAGAGAGGGAAAGAGAGGGAATTGGACTTCCTATTAAAGTATTGAGTATGAGACTAAAAAGCTAAATGGCTCCATAAAAATGATCTAATTAGAATTTTATATTTGTCTTTGATGGGATTCTGTCTTTTCAAATATGCACACTGAGTGGTGAGCGTATGAATAAGTTTCTAACGATGTCTAAATTGATATGCGCCATTGTTTCAGCTGGAGAGGGCTTCCTTTGGGTAGCTCAGTATGTTCCCATCAGCTCAGAGCACACAATAGGACGGACTACAAGAGCCTGAGAAACCCTCACCATTCCACTCCTGGGCCTGTGGGAAAGTACCTCACAGATCGAAAACCAATCTGCCGATGATTGTGCGCCGCGCTTTGGCACAGTGGTTAAAAAGACGATCTTATAACCAAGGACTTTTGGCTCTAATGTCTGTCTCACAATGAACTGTAATAGTCAAATATACAAGACGAATAGTTCAATTACAGCCCAGAGTACTGTCTCCCTGCAGTGTGTAGCCAGCTTGCAGGGAGGGGAGGAAGGCTGGGGGCTGTTTGCTGAGCTGTTGTAGAGCGAGGCCGCTTTTTACAGCGGTGGAGCTGGGCTCATGTGGGAGGTTAGAGACCCACCATGACAGATTCCATGGAGACAGACAAACACAGAGAACTGCTCTGGGCTTCATGCCGCGTACCACAGTATTTTATACTGGGACAGTTGTTTACTGCAGGGGAACCATGGATCCATCAAGCTACCTTGTAATTGCTCTCCCTCATTAAATATTAAGCCATGTGCCATGTGCCACTCCTATGCAAAAAGCCCAACTCCATACAATGTTGGATACGTCCTCGGACGCTAAATAAAAAATGGCTTGTGCTGTCAGCATGAGTTAAGTTGGGAATGGGTCTCTCTCTCTGTCAGTTTTTCTGTGCACATATGATCATATTTGTACACATAGCTGTGTTGCATAATATGTCTACATCATGCTTTAAAGTGGAATTCACATACTGGATCACAGAAGGCTACGTTTTCAGGCAAGGTCTGTTTTCTCAAGGACAGCCATTGTTCTAAATGGTATTATTACACAGCATTGTTAAATACTTGATTTTGGTCAATTACGTAATTCAAAGGTCTGTTATTTCTAAATAGCAGACTACTGCTATGAATAACACACCTTTGCTTTGCAGTTCTGAATCTATTCTAGGTAGAACGATTTTTTTTGCTTTAAAGTTATAAACACATTTCAAAGCTTTTTCAATCAATAGAATAATTTTTAAATCAATATTTTTTGTCAAATTATAGATTTTTATTGAAGTAGCTGTGTAATAAGTAGGGTGATGCACAGCAGATCTATCATTATGGCTAAATAAAACCCCTTCAGGTTGATTCAAGAGCTCTCTGCTTTTCGTCAGGGTCCTGCATCACCCTGTCGGGGTTTATTTTACAAAAATGACAGTCTGTCAGTACATTATCCCTTACGCAAACTAGTGGTGAACCAAAGGTAAATATTCACGTGGTGCGATTCCAGTTATGAAATAGATGCTTTGGCATGTCACCTACCAGCGTAACAATATTCATGAACCATCTCCAACCCAAATAGGCAAACACATGTATCATTGATAGTTCACCTGTTTAACACTTGGTTAATCAACCCTGTCCTGCCAAGCTCTGTGGTGACTCAGCTTCCTGAGGGACTCGCGGATCACATGACATGTTCTGAGACTTCAAGGCTCCACCTGGTGAGCCCACTCAGCAGGAAGGCAGACAGACACAATACCAGGGCAGCATCAGCCTGTCATTTCTGCTGTCAGCGCTGCTCTTCTCTGATGTCCGTAACCTCTGTGTGCACGTGGCTGTGCGTGTGTGAACGTGTTGGTTTTGTGGTGACCCCGAAATGGGCTAGAAAGGTTGCGTACCTGCAGCACTGTGTACCAGATCAGACACAGCTGCGTAAATATTGAGCGAGGGGGCAAACCCAACCGGGAGCCATCCGCCAACCTCTGGATCAGAGCTCCATCAGCCTCGGTTGTTTGTTTGATTGGTATCTCCCAGCCTCGCTGCCATATCAACATGTTTGACTAGTACACACCTCCGTCTTACATCCAACCTGACTGGCTTTTTATTTTTATTTCTGTTTTTCTTTCTTCTTCTCTCCCGCCAACCCTCTTCTTTTCTTTTTTTCTCACTCTGCCTCTCATTCCACACACCCTCCTTGATATCTTTCTCTCACTCTCTCTCTCTCTGTGATATTATTTCCATTTAAGCCTGTGACCTGAGATGAGCTGAGGAAATCACAGCGTGTCTGAAGTACGCACGCGTGTGAAACATCGTGTCTAGAATCCCAACTCAGGCACTTCTGCTGTTCCCGGGCCAAACAGACAACAGCAGCATTTTATGAAGAAACAGCAAAGGGCTGGTGTTTATCCCAATTCAATCCATTTTAGAGCCATGACTGCCAGCTTGTGGATTGGCCACAGAGTTTTACTTGACCCTTCAGCGGAGTGGTCTGGGGATGTTCCCAACCCAAACCAAAACATTATCACCGTCTCCTGTAAACAAACCCTGGAATTTCAGATTAGGCTGTGCTTTTTCATGGATGAATGTTGCGTTTCTTCCAAACCCAAAATATATATATATATATTAAAACAAGCTACGTGTTTCTTTTAACCCTCAGCCTGTCAAATTATCTTGTCCATCCTCAGAAGACTGTCTATCCTCCAGGGCTGGGTTGTCATAGCAGCATCTGAAGTCATATTTGAAGAGTGGTAGAGAAGAAAGATCTGGAGGCTGATGTAGCCTGATGCTTTACATAGCAATATTACATAGATAGACAGGTAGCCAGGAAAAATAACAAGCTTGTGTTACAGAGATTTTTGAAGATCCTATCGGGGCTTGTGAAGACCTTGGCTTTAACGTTTGTGCGCCTGATATTCATGAGAAGACTCTCCTGTTGTTAACAAGGTGGTGTTAGCAAGCCCACCACTGATGATGTAAGTCGGGGTTTAGATATAACAACGCAAAGATAAAGCATCCTCTCTCAACACCGGCGTATTTCAGTTCTGCATGACAGGTAAGTAGCTAATCTATAAGAGAAATCAATCATTTCATCAAATGGAGGTCTACTGTACATCTAGCTGGTTTCCAGTATTGTGAGAGGAGTCGAATTCTTGAAGATGAGGGGGTTCTGTCTCTAGTGGGCAGTATAATACCCATGTCCTTGACAGAGATTGAGGCTTGATGGAATATTTATCACTTCTTATTCGTCTTTGCCTGTGGTAAAGTGTGAGGAGCGACACTCCACATTCCTAATAACCCGTGGAGCGACTCTGCAGGTTCAATGCAAACTCAGGAGATGATTCAAAGGCACCCGAAGGTCAAAGCTCATTTTGACAGACGGAGATAGGCTGTGAGCTGAGAAGTTATATAGCTCTGCAATATCCTGCAGACTCTTGGTTTTGACAGACAGAGCTTCCATGACTGAGTATAAGATGGGAAAAGAGTTGGTTGCACTGAGGGTTGTGTCGTCGCGTATAACGTTTTGTTTATCTTATGAAATGTCACCTATTGCTTGAAATACTGATCAGGGTTAGGGTTACATGATACATGGGCCAGTTTTCACGGCCCTTGCTTGTTCAGTGTAAGTGTGCCATTCTTGTATTTGTGTCTCTGTCATTTAGATTTCAATGTATATTCTTTCTGTTCAATCACAACATCAGTTTACTGCAGTTTTTTTACGTAAAAACAGCAGTAAACTGGAAGAAATCTTGTTATGGAAATATATTTAATTTCCAAACCTTCATTTTCTTTCGTACATTTCCTGTTTTCAAGCTAAAACTGAGCAAGGACTTCCTGTTTATCTGCGGGTAAATATGATACGTTGCCAATGCAGTAATTTATGCTACAGATGTTTGCTGCAGAGCCTGCCTTCACCGGGGAGTCGTGATTAATTTATTTGTGTTTGGATAAGAGCACGTATCCCAGCCCTATTAATATTGCTCTTTTGCAGAATAAGATCATATCTTGGCAAATTGAATATTCACCCTTTTAATAAGTCAAAGCTCCTGCCTCTAGATCCACACAGAGAGAGTAGAAAAATTCATTAGGATATTAGCCACAGGTTGTAAATCTTTATTGTTAAGCGTACAATTTGTCTTTTTCTTTTTTTGGAGATGCTCAGAGCTTCGACAGTCTGTGGGGTATTACAGGGATATATGGAAAGGGCTATAAAAAGCTGGTTTAGCACATCAATTCACAGCTGACTACGGCAGAGAGTGGAGGAGGGTCAGCATAACCTGGTCGCACAGCGAGGCGGCAAGGTTGACTAAGTACAGGTTGTGGTGACCACAGCTTTCCAAAGCGTGTTTTCTGCACTCAAGCCATGTCAAGTTATCACACAACACACATTTGCACTACACACCAGATTTAGCATGGAAACTCCAGCAACGCAATCAGTGAGTCAGAAAAAATGACTGTGTTCCAGGTGTAGATGTCCCTTTCCCTTCCCATGTGTTGGTCATAACAACACACAAGACAAACCCTGTTGAGGAGCCAGGGAGTAGAAAGGCCGTTGACTCTCTCCAACAAACAGTTCAATTATTCATATGCAAACAGCCACTGTGAGCAGCAAAGCAAAGGCTGAAACATGGAAGCTGTCACCTTGGTGTCCTACATTAACTTCAAAGAGTGCGGCTGTCATAGCGAGGCCTGAACTCTGACAGGAAATGGCCTTTCCCGTCTCTTTTCCAGCCACATCAGGCCGGGTTAGGAGCAGCCGTGTCTCCCACTCCCCCTGGATGGCCTCTCGTTGGAACATGTCGGCTGTCAGCTCCATTTGGCCGTCTGCTTGCAGAGTATAATCTGTGCTGCTGTCTTGCCTTTGTTTATATGTTTGCTTGTTTGTTTGTTTGTCAGGGTGTGTGTGTGTGTGTGTGGGGGGGGGGGGGGGTAACACCGGCATCCGACCGTAAAGACCAATTTTCCCATCCTCGGATTCTCCACAGACAACAGACAACAACAGTGTTTGTTTTTGTGAGCTGACCACTCCCCCCTCATCCGCAACAAGCCTTTGCATGATGCTCAGATCAGGCGAACAATTTATAAATCACATCGGAACACTTAGCGTGACGCACTTCTTGAGTTCGGACACGCTAGCTTGACAGTAGCATGCACTGCTGGCCAACACGTTTGGCCTACATCCTAGTTCTATACTGAGAGAGATCTTGTGACAAATGGCCCCTCATTGACCAGGTATGCTCTTTCTGTGCTTGGACTGCATGTTGTGAACATAAAACAGGGCTTCAGTATGATAAATTGATTTTTGGTTTTATGCGACTTATATTGTGCACAGAGTGCGCTCAAGCGCACAGTACATTTGTACACAGAGGTACATTTGCCACTACTAGTCCAGATGGATGCATTTGAAGCAGATAAACTTCCTCCATGCGCTGTTATGGGGCCTACAGGTAGTTTCTTCGTGACGTGGAAGTGTGTGCCAGAGTCAGGTGTTCCTGGGTGGGACCTATCTGAGCACACTAACAAGACGACCACAGGAACTCCTGACAGGAGAACACATTAAATGCTTTAGTCTGGTGAGTGTCTTTAAATAGAAGCAACTGATGTACAAAACAATCAGGGTCTCTTTTCTAAACCCTACATTTAAAAGATACACGGAAAATCAAATATATAATACAGACAAAAGTTAATGAGTCAGACTGTTCTTTTTCCATGTTCTTCAACAGAAGACGACCCCTAAATGGGTTTGAAGAGTGTCTCTCAAAGTCAAAGTCTGAGTTTGATTTGAGTTCAATTAAACGCCCCATAAAACACTTTGATTTATAAATGTTTTTCAATCATTATAATTTCAACCTTGTGCTTTTGCACAACTGCAAACATATAAAACATGAAACTATGGTCCAGGCTCGGTTTGAAAATCCATGCTTACAAATCAATCGAAAGCTATAAAGTATATTTATGGTTTGTATACCCTCCCATCATGAAATACAGTAAGAAATCTCTTTTATCTCGCCTGTGGCCTCTCCACATTGGCCAGGGCTTCAGTACAGTACGTATATTTCCATGCCCCTGCATATACAATAGGATAAGATTCTTACGTGGGTTTTTTTTGTGGCAGTCAATATGCAAATGTTCTATTTGTGACTTTAACCTCCAGGTGAGACTGTGACATCACTGTGGCCTAGCAGGCATCGTCGTGACATCACTGTGGCCTAGCAGGCACTGTCGTCATTGAAAACAGCAGATTCAGGGACAAATTACCCAATTTCTGCTGTGGGGTAACAGGTCTCCTTCATTTGTAAACCGTGTCAATATGAATAATGCAAGACATGATTCACACTTTACTGTAGAGTGTGACTAACTGTATCTGCCTGACCCAGTCAGAAAATCCCAAGTGTGTATCACAAACCAGAACACAGACCAACTCAATATTTTAACAAACTTACAGAAATTTGAAAAGCTCCCAAAAATCTATTTCAGGGCACCTTTTTTTTGGTCTGATCCAGTAGAGGCACACCTGGATTATACAGTAATCCTAACATTTACCAAAATAATCATTTAGGTTGTTTCTAAGAATTGAAAAACAGCAGGTTATGTAGTACGTTGTGCTTTCTAACTTGTCTCTAGGTTTACGCCAGCAGCATGAGGAGCAGTGTTGAGAGGACAAGGTCAGAGGTCACAATCATTGTGTACATCACAACACAAACCCTCTTGGCTCTCTCACATGCAACGTTTTTCACAGTAACACAATGGTGAAGAAAAATCCAAGTTAAAAGACAAGTAGAAGAAAGAAAAACTGGACTTCATTCACCTTGATTAAATCTGCAAATAGATTAATGTAATTCAGAAATGTCCTGAATCTCATTAGCATTTTTTTTAAAAATGGTTTCTCTTTTTAGTCCTTTTTAAATCATATAAAACATCTAATTACATGAGCACCTGTAATACATGTCAGCCACGCGGATGTATCTATAATTGGTATATCTAAAACGCCTTGGCCATACACATGGCTGATATTTAATAAAAGTGCAAATGTAATTAGATTACCATCACCACTTGCTTTATTTCTCCACCACAAGCTTGTTACTGTACTGTTAAATCAGTCCAACCAGTCACTTCTTAAAACCTCTGGCATTGAGGTACTTTGGAGATGTGATGTGTTATATGTCATGTGTTCATTTCTTACTAAGTCTTTGTGACAGAATCCTGATGACAAAGACTTGAACAAAACATATTTGAAAGAAATGACCCAACAGAAAAACAAATGTTTCTGAAAAGCTGCGTTCGATCGCTGACATGCAGCCTGGTTTATATGCCCTTCTGATAAGCCGTCTCTGTGTTATTCAGTCTAACAGCATGACAGTCTGTCAAAATACAAAATGCAGATAATTCTGCCATGTACCTATATAAGATCATAAACTTGACACAAAGCGACGGAGAAAATAAGAGTCATGGATGCAGTTCAAGGACGTATCCAGGTCCATCTAACTATATTGCCCTCTGTCCTGCATATAATCTGTCCCATTAGTGTGGAAATATGGTTGAAGAGTGTACAGTCATGGGTTTTTAACTCTGTCTCGCTCTGTGCCTGCCCCCCCCCCTTCTCTCTCCAACACCCTCCCCCCCTCCACACATTGAGCTGCCATCACTGCATGACCATGCCCTTGAGCTCAATATGTTGAAGCGTTTTCACAACAAGGTTTTCGAACTGCAGTAGTTCGTGCTAGGCAGAACTGAGTACAAAGACTTTGCCAGTTGGCCTGGTCTGGTTTAGCCAGATGCTTAGGTCTTCAGCCTAAACATACACACTTCATCGCCATCCGCAACATTATATCTCCTGAAACTAAACAGATGTTTCATGTACAGTGTAAGAAAAATAATTTATCCTTGGCCACAGAACTTCCCCCAATGCAGGCCTGATAATAACTGACCCTTCGTCATTAGGATTGATGGCCCCAATTTATTATTAATGATTCGTAAAATGAGATCCAGTAGGCCCCCATTTCAAATACATTTTGTGGGGGGTGACAGCCAGTTCTGCTGATTCCTTCTGAAAGCCTTTCACTCTTCCTTAATCTCAAACACAGCCCAAATACCCCTGGTTTAACTTCCTGGTTGTGGCTTCTGGTTTAACTTCCTGGATTGTATTGCTGGTTTAGTTTCCTGGTTGTAAAAAAGAATAGATCAGCTACAGGGTGAAGAGTACTGCTGTAAGGATGCAGTAGATCTAGAGGTTCTAGAAGGTACAAGTACCGGCTCAGACAGTATAGATGTATAATCTTGACCTTTTTGGGTGATCCACTTTCTACACTGTTATATTAAGTGTGTGCTCTCTTTGGGATTTAGACAATAACATTTTATTTATTTTTAACTGGAGAATGCTGTGAAGTGATTGTGATATCAGTGGAGAAGGCAGGTCACTCTCTCTAGGCTGAGTGTATTGCATTGTTCAAGTACGTGGACAAACTGGAATATTGTACATGCTTGGCAGTATACCTAAATGTCTGACTGGCCTGCAGCTCCCTCTGATTAAACAAGCGCAGTTCTACTCGCCTATTGTAATTCTAAGAGACAATCAAATTGATTTAAACGGACAGCATATAAATTGCCTTGAGAGCTTATAATAAATTATTTTATAAACTCCAAAAGTAGCATACAAAATACGTACCAGCATTTTTCTTTTCTAAAGACCATGCCCCTTCTCTTCTGAAGAAATGAGCGCCTCTTTCATATGTATCTGATTGAGGCCATGATTCTATGGGTTCAAGTGGGCTGGATCATTGTCTTGAAAAGAATAATTCAGGCACTGTAATCTGGGGGAGAAACTAAAATAACTGGTCAGTGTGTTTGTGGCGTCTGGCCACATTGGCAGGGAGGGGTAGGAGGGTAGGGCTTGTGGGGTGAAAGGCAGGGATGGGGGTGGGGTGGGGCGAGGGGGCGCTTTGGACGTCTTAAACAGCAGTTCTCTTCACTTTTGAAGGGTCACCAGCCAACCTAGAGCTGTACAAACAGAAGACACACAAGCACACAAGCTCCAGAAACACACATCCAAAGCACGCACGCTAAGTACACATGAACACACAGCTCACAAGAATCCCAAAGGACACATGAGCAAATGTACATCAACCCCCAGAAAGATTCACCCACACAAGACTGGGCAGGTTGCACGTCTACATCCTGTTTCAGGGCCAGCTGGTCAGAGATCTGACTGAAGATGCTGTCAGACACAAGTGTGACATGTGTCAGTGTCCTCTCTCCCAACTACACAACTGGAACAACCTGATGGGTGAAGAACTGAAACCTGTAGCTCAGTGACCCACCATCCACGACCCCTCTGGGTGGTCGCAATGATTTGCATGAGATATGAATATAGAACATGCTCTCAGTACAGCTTCTAAAAGAGACTTGAAACACACACTGTACGCTGTCATTTAATTATCTCCTATTATCCACTTGTTCAAAAAATTTGAATAATATGCAATGCAAATTACCGTTTGAGAAAGATTTATTTTGAAGGGATACCTTTTAAGCCGTATTTTCATCCGTTGAGAGAGGTGCAACTGATTAACTTTGTGGAGATGTTCATTGTGATGCAAAACAGTGATACGTTCTCTGTTTGAAGCAGTTTATAATTAACCGGAGAGCTAGTGACCTCGCTTTGCCTCCCCCTGTCAACATGCTGTACACTGACATATCATGTTGTGGTTTTGAATCCCACTGTTTGTATTGTTTTATGGTTCCATTATGGTCACACGGGTCAAATACAATGATCAAACATAATTAAGGTGTTTGAAGTTTGTTAGAGAACTACTTCCTTAATTCTACTGAAGAGTGTCAGTCTTGCAGTAAGCATCAGAATTATTTTAGACTTAACAGAATGGAGAAATGTGTTCATGTCTTCAGTATTCAAGGCTCATAAGACTTAAATTGAATCTCGGAGAAGCATTCCTGTTGATATAATTCATTTTTATTGAGTTACATTTCTGCATTTGAGATTTATTATTTGTTCATGGGGTCATTAATCTATCAAGCTTGTTTTATTTTATGTAGTATCTCAAAGTGCTACCAAGGCAGAGGAATTACAAAGGGGACCTGTAAAAGTACAATGGCATACTAACATGGTCTATATAAAGTACTGTCAAGTTCTCAACAAGTACCAGAAGTAACCGATGGCTCAGGAGCCTGTGTACAGCGGATCTTCTAATAAGAAGCCGGTTGGAACTTCAGAGAGTTGTAGTATTGGCTATACAAGTCTCTGCAGCCATCTTGTTTTTTATACAGCTTGGAGTGAAATTGATTGCTATATAAACATGTTTTAATGAGCTTGATGATCACTAAAATTCAAAGAGTGTAATTGATTGAACACCACAACAAAATCACGCTCTCGAAGACGTACTGCCGATAAACTGAAGAGGGAAAGAAATGGTTTCAACTGAAGCCAAGAATTTACCCAATGGGTGCGTGTCGCTTATTAATTATGGATGGGGTCGTTTTTCAACTGGAGATGAATAGAAACCAGATAAAAAGGCAGATAAGATGATCAATCTACCTCTGTCTGTGGTGCCAGTCTGATTTTAGGGAGACCTATAGCCAGATTTATTGGTGAAGGGATTTTTCCAACCCACATTACAGCAGAACTAGGTCATCAGCACTTAGACAGGCTGGTTCTTCTCCCTGCCAGCTCCATTACCCATCACTCCTCAGTGGCCGCATGGCCCTCTAAAAATGTTGAGAAATAAAAAAGGTTAGCTGCTGCATATTCATGTCCCCAGCTCAGCTCACCTGTAATGATGGTCTTGGAAGTTAGAGCACGTCCAGGCTGGGGGCCAGAGCTGGATCGATTTGTCTCTCCAGCTATCTCCACACTACAGCAATCACATTCCAAATTTTAGGGAATGGGTCGCGCCTGACTGGAATTTACAATGGTCTAGAGACGCTGGCTGAGGAGATCATGAGAGCAGGAAAGCAAAAACTGAAATATATATAATTTGTTTTAATTGGGGAGGGGGGGTGGCTGGGATTTTAGAAAAAAGAAAAAAAAATAGATTAAATTGAACACGAGCCAGAGTGATTTCTTGTCGATGGAATACAGAGCGCTGTATTTATGCTCTCCTATATTCACAAGCTTAAAGACAGGGGGCCCATGGGGAATTGGATTGTGTGGTAATGGTGACATATTGTAAAGCATAGTGCTTCCTTTTAGAGGACAAAACCACAGGATGGAACTGATATAGGGTGATGGATCAGGTACTGTACAGAGACTATTTTCCTTGCTCCATTACCATTGTCTGTACACTCGCACACACATACACACACATGCAGGCAGACACACGAACACAGATGTTGACACAAACACTCCCATTTACAATATAGACACTCACACAAGCAGGCATGAACACAGTCACACACAGCCTACTGTACACATGTGGCCACACACGTGCAGGCATGCACAAATTCACACACACTCAAACACAGACACACACTGCAACAGAACTGATGCTGCAATCCTGGGACTGTGATTGAAGGACAAGGATGGAATAAACAACAACCAAAACATTATGTATGTATCTTCTGCAATCTCCCAAGAACCCCTTTCGAGCAAGCGTTTCTAGTAATGACCACACCATGGGTCCGCAGTACAGTACTTCAAAGGTGTTTTGAATCTTGGCTTTGATTTTCCCTGTACTGCTTCCCTTGTTGGGCCTGTTCATGTGCATTCTAAATCAGCACCTAACCCACATTTGATTGAACTTATGGACCGAGCACTACTGCTGCACATTCTCATGCACTGGGGAGACTTGCATAATGAAGATGTAGCTTTTTCAGTACAGGCAATGATCAGGGGACTCTGAGATAGCAAGGTGAAGACTATGTTATGTGGACGACATGTTCTCAGGATGACGAGTGTCCCGAAATAAACACAAAACATTGCTGGCTCATCAAAATCAAATGTCCCTGCGATGGAATGGAATTGCCTCCTTCTGAAAGTTTCAACATGATCATTTCTTTGCAGTCGTGTACTGTGAACCTGACCGCCATAGCAGCAACGCTGACGAGTGTTGGAAGGTGGAGAACACACCAACAAACCAACTATATGGAAATGCTTTCTCTCTGGCGAGAAGGTGTCAAGTTGTCCAACTACTGCAGGTGTCTCCCTTCTGGCATGTCTGAAACAAATCACAACATGCTTTGCATATCAACAAAGACGAGAGACTTATTGTCAAAATAGTTGGTTGCTCAGAGGCATACTCAACATAACAAGTTCAAGCTGACAGCTTGCATTCCTAATAAATTTAGCCCAAACTTTTTTTTTTTTACCTTCATTTCTATGCCAGAAGTTGTCTTTTATTATCTTTTGTTGTTCTGGAAAGTGAATGAGAACACAATGTCAATCTTGTGTTGGTTAAAAAAGAAAAGAAACAAAAACTGTTTAAACTTTCAAATGAGCATTCTTGAGACGTGAGACATCTAGGATGCATCTTGACAGATTGGCTGCTCTTCCGGAGGGTCTGTGTGGCTGTGTGCGATGATTTCCCCTCTTCGACAGCAACATTAGGTCAGACTGGAGCTTCACTCCTGACAGAGGATAATGATAACTGGAGATCCAGGAGAACAAGTCACCAAGCAGGTCAATTGACCAGATAGATGGTAGCGATTGAAGATACAGGAGGAGATGGGCCAAATTGGTTTGTGACGGGCCAGCTGAAAGCTGCAGTGAAAGACTGCATTTGAAATGCACTGATTCCGACTGTAAAAATAGAATGAGATAACAGTTGAGATAGCAGCTTTCCATTACTGCTGGAGGAGCTTATGTTTTGGCTCCTTGCGTGACAAAAAAACACAAAAAAAACAATGTGTGTTTGTCATGGACTGTAATCATAGATATCGACCCCCACCAGCACTGGGAACCTAGATGTACAGAACAGTGCACGCTGCTCTCTGGCTTGATAACATGACATGATAGTCATCGAGCTTCTTATTAAAACCCTTCAAGCAACAAAGGCTTGAGTTTTTTTTTTCTTCTTCTTCTTCTTCAGTCTGGTAGCCATCGCGAGTTAATAACATGTTGGGGATTACTTCTAAACGGTGTAGTGATTTATAATACACTCCCATCCTGGCCCTCACCAAGGAGCGACCCTTGTCTGACCTGGGAAGCTCAGAGGGAGCTTTGGATGACGAACGGGACATGAGAGAACATAGTAATTAGCGGCTCAAATGTCACCGCCACGGTGAAGCTACCGATTTTGGCATTCAGCAATCTCCTCCCTCCAACTGTGCCTGTAACTAGGCCACTGCAGGAGCAGTGGGGACAGCAGTGGGGACCTCGGTAGCTCCTGTATCGCCGTGGTTCGGTCTCGTGTTGTGGGAAAAAGGATGGACACAAATGTGAGTGGAGCATCTGCAAGTCCATGGGGGCTGCGAGGCCCGAGGATCCTCCCTGGAGACGCTCCCCCCACCCCCGCTTCAGCCCCCCCAGGGGCTCCTGTCCTCCCGCTGGCTCGTCTGGGCCTCCAGGGACGCCCCGTCTGCTGCTGTGGGAAAACTTCCGCCTCGACAACGAATCTGTAATGAAATCGGTGTTCTGCTCCCACCGCCCATCCGCAATCAGGGCCAGGGAGGGCCACCGTGTGCCTATTACCAAAGATTAGATGGCATTAAGTAATCACTCCGCATCCGTGAAGCGGTCAGGCCACGCTTTGCGCTCCAGTGTAAGCCCCCCCAACCCTCTTTCCCTCCCCCTCTTCTGTCTCTTTTGTAGCATCGGTTTGAACAAGAGATCAAACAGTGAGATGCTGGCTGGCAACTCAGAGCAAAGCTCCACTGGACAGACTCTACTCGGGTTCCCGCAAACAACTCTCCTGATTAGAGTCTCTGGAGCTCTAGTGAGATAACACTTGTGTGGATGAGCTATGGTAACTGACACTGCAGAGGTGGAACTAGGAGTGGGGAGTCGAGGGGTGTGGGGTGGTTGAGAAGGGGGGCTGGGGGGGGGGGAACACTATGCCCGGTGAGCATGTAATGTTGTTGTCAAGGCCATAGACACTCACCGCTGAGCGCAGGGGAGATGAAGGTTGATGCATTTCCTCACTACCCCCACCCCCCCACCCCCCCGCCCCTCCACCCCCACCCTGCTCAACCAGATTCCAAACCCTTTTTAAGGAGATTACGTCTCCATATCCCATCCCCGCCGTCGCTCTCACCGCGCCCCATTCTACCTTCATCTTGCATGCACTCCCGCCCTAAAGCAGTGTTTATCTGGAAAATGTGTCACAAAGGTTGCGATGTCACAGTCAATATGTCACAGCAAGCTATTCAGGTCTGGTTATTGAATCCTGGAGAGCTGTCTCTCTCCACCTCGGGCAGGCGGGCTGACCAGGTTATAGAGACGCTACATTGCCAGGAACTGCAAAAGAAAAAAACACAAACCTTTTTGTGCCCCCGGTATATTGCGAGGGATGTAAGTGGACTCTTGCATGCTTGGCTGGTTCTGGTGCGGGCAGGACTGGTGCATGTCAGGACCCGGACATGGCCCAGCGTATCTGCTACATTCACCAAGCAACTAGATGTGACGGGAGAAGTCATAAAATCACATTCTGTAAGATCACTGTTTTTTTTTTTCCTTTCACTAAACCCCCCCACCCCCTTTCTTCTCGGTCCGCACAACAAAATCAGATCTGCGCTACATTTAAACTGATCTGATTTCTCTGCAGCCTAATCCTTGTTATTGGCTCGTTGAGCTGAGATGGAGGAGCGTGAGCTGGAGTAAAGAACTCAGGCAGACACGGGGGGGTGTCTGATGGAGCCTTCAGAGGGACCTGCAATGTTTACTGATGGAGCTCCACAACATAACATCGTTATGTTCTGTGGATGAGGACTAACCGTTTCATTCATTTGTCCACAGTAAATACAGCCGTTGTGAAAACCAAATTGCTGTCGTTTATCTGCCAGGTTCACTGCTAGGATCTCCTCGTCCTTGTTGTTTGCTGTCATTTCCCCTCGATTTCAAAAGACTTATCCACGTGTGCGTGTGCAGAACATTCCCGCTCTTTGAATCCACTTGTTCAGCCATCTTAGTCCCAGTCAAACACGGTGTCACCGTCTCCCTTCACTCGTAAGTTTTGAAAAGGCAGAAGTGAGGGCTGCCACACAGCAGAATCAGACAGATTCCTTCCCCAGGACAGTGGCTGTCTGCTGGCAAGCATCACTAGGAGCCAGGAGCTCACTGCCACCCAGGCATGAGTGAGGCTTCTCAGAGCTGATGAAAGACCTGGAAGACCTTCTGGGACTGCATACAGTCATTTATCTTGCTAGGACCCTTCGAGTTCACAATGGACTTTTTCTCTCTCAAATGCCGCAGGACAAAGTCCGCTCTCTGAGCTGAGATGAACCGTATCAATAGAGCCCCCCCCCCCACACACACACACACACACATCGAGTGCCCCTCCTTTCCTCTCCACCCCCTTAATTTCATGACCACCGCGGGACTAGATTGCGGAGAGACTCTTTGAAGCATGAAGCGCAGGCTGAATAGTGGGTCAGCAAACAATCCCAGACCAGTCTGACACAGTGGTTTAGTTTCATATGGGTCCACACCCACTGCCCACCTATTTGAAACCAGAGATAATCGAAAACATTGGAGTGAAGCTGTGTTTGTGCTGCTCCCAACCAATCCTGTCACCACCACTGCCCTCGCAACCACTGTCTGGAAGCTTCCTTGGCCCAACCTCTCTCCCAGCCTTCCACTCCCAGTCGAAATCGAATTCCTGTATATCTCTATGGAGACAGACCTTTAAATCGAAAAGCCACGTCGCTTGAAGAAATAAACAAGGTCTGTGGCGAACGTGCCTCCGCATGCTCTGCACCAACTTGTGAGGTCACAGGGCGCCAGGTGCTTTTATGGGTCTGGAAGGATGCAGATGTGGTAAATGACCCATGCTGTATGCTCATACACGGATGTTTAATTGATCCTTGTGATTGTTATCATGGCAGTTGGTATTCAAATGCTCCCTCCAAGAGAATATGATTATGCTTAATCTTGACCTATAACCCTTATACAATAAAAGACCAGACAGAGAGAGAGAGAGAGAGAGAGAGAGAGAGAGAGAGAGAGAGAGAGAGAGAGAGAGAGAGAGAGAGAGAGAGAGAGAGAGAGAGAGAGAGAGAGAGAGAGAGAGAGAGAGAGAGAGAGAGAGAGAGAGAAGAGAAAGACAGGGAGCCTCTCTCTTAGTTTCATATAATGCTCACTGATAGAGTCATTGTGTTGTGATTGCAGGCTCCAATACTCTACCTGCCCCTAGCTCTGAGACAGAAGTAAAGGCCGTTCAACATTCCCGGCAGGATTTCTGCAGAGCAGTGAGCATGCATGAGCAGAGATGCAATAGTAACATTTGGCTGCTCAATTAATTTTAAAGGTTTTTACACTATTAAGCACAATTTATCCAGTGGCTATTACACCCCCCCCCTCCCCCCCCCCCTTCTCTCCAGTGCATTTCTCTTTTTGTTGCCCTTGCAGAATTGCTCCTGTTTAATCACATGCATTACTGTACGGATGGAAAATGTCAAGTTGTTTGTTTAGCTTTGCTTCTTGCAACACTTACTTTCCTCTCCTGAGGTGAAGGAAGACGCTGACTGAACCTCATCTGATGGGACTTTGATAACTATGAACAGGTGTTCTTCCTGCCACATAAAATTCCAAAAATATATTTTGACCTAAATTTAGCTGCTACTTGCAGCAAAAGCTCACTCTGTTGGTTGGTTGGTCGGTCCAGAAAAAATGCACGCACATATATACACTTGGTCACAGCTACTGCAAATCCGCTATTCTTTTTTGAAACGCACGTGTCTAAACTGAAGAAGAAGAAGAAGAAGAATCTTAACTTCAGCAGAGTAGATTCAATTTCAAGTGGCTTCAACACGAGAGCGTGTGATTAACGAGGCAGCCTGGTCAAGGATCGTCTCGGAGGTTATTTACAGAAAGCAGTGGATGACGACAAACAAATAGCCTGTAGTGTCCCAAGAGAGCAGAAGAACAGTATGAACTTTTCCACTTGCACAGAAAAGAAGTCAACAAATCTGAAATTTCATCTTGGACTTAATCTGTTCACTCTGCCTGGGGGCTTGGTGTCCATCCCCTGGGGAGCCCCGGCAATCGACTTCCCTTCCCAGTAGACCAGCAGAGAAGAAATGTGCAGCAGAATGGAAATCTCAACATTCCACCCTCCCAGATTGCTGCATTTACAGTACAGTGGATAGGAAGTGCATCCAAGCATTTATAATGAGAGAAAGAAAGCCAGGCGGGCAGCATTTGCAGGAGAAACCACAGAGGAAACTAATGCTCTTAAAATGGTCAGGAAGCAGCTTTTTCTTGTCATTTATGCTTGCTTGTGTAGGTGATCACTAGGAGATATGACGCTTGATCTTGTGACTTTGTGCTGGAGAGCTGCAGGTGGCTAGTGGGGAGAGACAGAGGGCCAAGAGACAGAATACTGTTCTGGGCTTGTTGTGTTCCAATACCTCCCCCAGATGCAGGGAGACTGGCACTAATAACCCTGCAGAACTCCCAGGTACTTGAGGAACCCAATTCACTGACAACATTTACAGCCCGCCAGACAGAGAGAGAGAGAGAGAGAGAGAGAGAGAGAGAGACAGAGAGAGACAGAGAGAGAGAGAGAGAGAGAGAGAGAGAGAGAGAGAGAGAGAGAGAGAGAGAGAGAGAGAGAGAGAGAGAGAGAGAGAGAGAGAGAGAGAGAGAGAGAAGAGAAGAGATGAAAGAGAGAGATGGAAAAAGAGCGAGAGAGGAAAGAGAATGTGGGAGAGTGAGCATTTCGTTTCATAAAACAATTATCAAAGACAGCCGTGGTGACACGCCTGGTAGGGCTGATTGCTTCCCCAGTGCTAGCAACAGAGGCTTTTTCAGAAAGAGTTCACTCTGCAGATGAATCCATGATTTATAGATGAAAGAAGTTCCAAAACCGTGCGAACGGTGAACAGATGAGACCAGCTAGCTACTGACTCTGAGGTCAGACGCAAGCACACAACAAAACCTCTGCAAGACCACAACCGAGGGGGCCAGGTGTAGCTCTAGTTACAAAGACACATCTCCGCACCCATTCTCTCCCCCCTTCTTTCCTCTGAAATAGCTGGCTATTACATGGACCATGCCCGCTGACACTTGGGACACTCGAAACGTTTTGAAACTGTCCAATGCCTCGTCTTTATTTGAGAGAGCCAATAAAGAGCTGTGCTCTTTGAGGACCGCTGAGCGCTGTTTTACTGGCTCCACGGGAACTGCTCACGGTCAGGTCGCCACTTCCAACACATTCTTGCTCGCAAAATCCATTGTTCTTTTTCAAGAGGATGCTGTGAAACTACCCTGGCGTATGTGAGACTGGTGTTCATGCTAGCCAGCGTTGTATGTGGGAGTTGGCCTGGGAGAGTGCATTAACCTCTGACGGTCTGCCAAATCCAGCAGCAATTTCACACCTGGGCACACAAAAACATGACCATTCATTCTTGCGGGTGACAGGAAAACCTCCGTTTAAATCTACCATCTTGTATGAGGCCAATGTTTCTCATCACTCACTCTTGCGTTTACCATTTACAGGGTGACGGAATCTTCAGCACAACTTTAACTCAATTATTTTCCCAGAAAGGACTTCTATCAAGAAAAAGGCATACAGACAGTAATTAAGCGCAAATTGCCTAGCAACCATGTTTTTACAAGCGGTGGTCTTAATGTGATTCTACTACATTTAATTGAGTTTATATTTATCCCACACCATGAATTGAGGCACGCTCACATTCCCATTTTGGAGGTGTTAAACGTGTAGCTAGGCATCTCCGACAGAGTGCAAGCCTTTTTTCTGTAAACCTGTGTTGAAGTGAGACTTCAACAACCTTCTGTTGTTTTCATAAAGTTCCCCGAAGAATCCTGGTAACACAAAGCTCAATCTGTTGTTTTGTCACGTATCTCCAGCCTGGAGTAATATCATCCAGCCACATATTCCAGATTAAAGGGCACACGTCAAGTCATTTTGGAATAAAAAAGACTAAAGACACGTCATCATCTGTTTAGCGTCTGGAAGCTCTGTGGCTGCTGCTGCTCCTGATTCTGCCGTCACCCTGGAGGTCAGAGGTCATATGATTCCTGTGTGGACACACAAGTACTGCACAGACATATCAAGAATCCCAACAGTGTGCAGTGTGTCTGATCATAAGGAAAGGACAGTTAAACCTGCATGTCTTTCCACTGTATCCAATGAAAGGACTAACAAATAAACATACTAACTTAACAGGTAACTAACTCATTTGCTAACTAACACAATGACTCATGAACATTACAGGACGTGAGTTTCAGGGGCATCAGCCAACATGAGTCAGTTACAGGAACAATGTGGATGGGGATATTAAGGTAGGTTGAAAAACGATTTAGTTTATGTACAGTAATATATCTGTAGATATACATTTTTGGGGGGGGTTACCTAAAAATAAATGCCTGTGAAGTAGCTTAGACATCAGTGACCTCAGTTCACAGTGAGTGTGTCGGAACAGAAGATTCCAGGTCCATTGATGTGTGCTCCCAAGTGAGCAGAGCCAAAGTGACGTTTGTGAGCGAAAAAGCGCCAATTAAGGCAGACGCCACACTCAGCGGGAAGTCGTGCCATTATTTCTTTGAAACTCGCCGAAACTCTGACAAAGGGTGTGATCCAAACCTTGCCTTAGGCTAGGACAAAAAAGAAGTGTGTATATGTGTGTGTGTGGCCTACTTTTGCCTCAAGTTAATGTGGCCATCTTAGGCGTCAACAGCTAGTGCAACCAAGAAACTCAAATACAAGACTTTTTCTCTCAGTATCAATCAGCAAACTATAAACAACGAATCACTTATAACAAGAAAAGGTTGGGTTTTGATGACACATTATAGAGTTCACTGATGAAGTCAGCATTTACTTTCACCAGAAGTTTCTGTTGCTGAAAGTTCCCTGTGTTTAAGCCTTAAATTAGCATTACACAGAGGAGAATTTCAAGGCTCGGCTCTAGAAAAGGAGGTGACTGCAGGATTTAACTGAACCGTGAGGTAGGTACAGACTGCATTATTTCTTCACACAGTGAGTTTGAAAGGATAAATAAAACCTGAAAAAAGCACAGTTATTTTTGTTTGTGCTCTTACAAAAAAAAAGAGGTCTGAGCCATCGCTAAGACACGGTTGCCATGGTGCCGAACATTTGGAGAGTCCACGCATGTGACTGTGACTCAGCACTATCAATGTACAAATGAGCTCCAGTGAATAAACGCTAAGAGGATGTGAAAATAAAGCATTGTTTATGCAGCTGCTGCTTCAGAGGAGTAGGTAGCCTGCATCTCTACGCTGTTCCTGTATCCCAACATTGTTCAGTCAGGGGGCGGGGGGGTGGGGGGGGGCGGGGGGGGTGGGGGGGCGGGGTACAGAGGAAGGGGTGGGGGGGCAGCTTTCATGCTTGCTTATAAATACAGATGAGAGAACGAGTGCTTAAATCTGCAGAGGAGTGGAAGACACCCTCGAGATAAGACGCAGACAGGTCTGTGTTCTGAGCTCTGAATATGCAGTGATTTTGTTTGCGGCTCCTCTGTATATTTAGAGTCGATTAAACAGTGGCTGTGTGACGCAATGGCTCCAGAAACAGTTGAAAGACTAGACCCTGCTCGACTCTTCTGACGTAGCCGGGTTGAGTCAAGTATTTCTCACCGTCTGTGACTAGTCTGGCCTGATAACAATGACGGATGACTTGCACAAAGACAATCGGACGCACCACATTTACTTTTTCACATTGTCTTTGATATTTCGATGATTTTTCTCTTTGTTGAAGATCCTATGACACTCCCATACAGAATGAAGATGGATGTTCCCAACTGGTTCTTCTCGGTGACTGCCCGTTTCATCCCAGAGCACGACACCCACACTGAAAACAGGGTTCCTGACATGAAGCAGAGTTTGTCCTCTCGTCAGTGATGTCCGAGCAGCTAATTGCTTCACCTGAAGATCGTGTGATGTGACACTTCTTCAACCCTGGTGTTTGGGAGAGTCCCACCTTGTTAGGTGCTAGCCTGCGATGGTGACAAATGAAACATGCATTAACTCGCTGAGCTAAAGCCTAGGGGTTAGCTCATAGACACAGCTGAGGTTGTGTGGTCACAAGTAGTCAGAGTTCTCTCCACACCATCCCACCAGAGCGAACGCTGAACCACCTCTTGTCTCCCATTTTTCCAGAGCATCACATGGCTAGCTGACCAGTCCATCCAGTGACGCTTTCGCTGGGCAAACCTAACTATTATAAGTCACACTCGTAGCGTGGTGCTATCCACAGAAGGTTTCTCCCATGTTCTCTCCATGCAGGAAAAAACATCCCAATCAATGGGTTGAGTAATGCTGCCTCTGCGCTGTTGCAGATGTCTCCCATCACTTCCTGCCAGCAGCGCGCCCAGCGTCTCTGTCTGCAGACTCCTGGGAGGCCCCAGCCGTGAGGGGCCCGGGGCCGCTGGCATGGGGCGCAGCTGCCCCCCTGAGCAACAGGAGAGGGCAGAGCCAGAGGCATGACGGGGCAGAGCTGGGGACAACACAGAGCCAAGCTGCTAATTGGCCAGTCGTGTTTTTTTTGTGCAGTCTTACATCCAGTCAACTCATGGTCTAACTCCCTAATTAGATGTAGGTTGCTACTATCCACCGCAGGCATCAGAAAACTGAATGAAAGTGGATATGGAAATGATGGGTTTATCCACACAGGGACTCATTTACAAAGTGCTTGTGGAGCCACCAGTGTGTTTTACTAACACCCATGCAGAGAAGTTACAGCTAGTGTGTCCTATAGAACCAGTACATTGAGAGGATAGATCCAGTAGAATTCCAGGCGTGTTGAGTCCTTGCATACAGCACAGCTGTGTAGTCAGGGTTCGAATTACGGGGGGGATTTGACCCCCCCCCAATTAAGACTTGGACCCCCCCCCCCAAAAGAGGTAAAAACAACAGGTTGGGGCGGCCCTGGAGAAGAAGTGTGTAACATTTATATTCTCAAGCACAGCACAGTTTTCACTACAATTTACCCAAATGGTTTCCACAGGACAATGTTATTTCCCTAGGAGCGTGGAATGCTTTTTTTTTGTTTTGTTGCAAAGGCATAGAGATCGGTGCTACTGTTAAACATAAAAACACTATCATTGCCATCCATGGTCTGCAGAGAGTTGAAAATATGCTGATGCTTCAAATGTGCAGGTTGTTTGTGATGATGAAAAAGAAAATGTGGTAAGACATTTTAACAAGGAGCTGTGGAGGACCAATTATTTGCTGAACAGCTGCTGTGTTCTTATTTTGGGGTACAGTTGTCATGTCAACCAACAAAATTCAAAAGCTCTCATCCATTCTCCTCTTCAGACAGGCACAAGCCAAGGTAGCTGTCTACAAGCTATTAACAAGCTTCAAGTATGTATGAGAGTATCCTTGCAGCTATTATGCACTGTTCCCTCTCTGTCTGCCCCTTCATTGGCCTACCCCTCTCAGTGAGACAGGACCACAGCTGACAACAGGAACAATAACGAGGACAAAGGGGCCTTGCATGTCTCGATTTATACAACTGATCTGATGCTAGTCCGAGTGAGGAAGTTGGAGAAATGTTTGACCATGCAGTGCAGAAAGTGGAGCCGTTGGCCACAATTTCTTGCTGGTCAATTAGCCAATCATTCCCACTGGCTGTGGGGCGGCCAGTCCAGACCCACATCCATTAGGATCTGTGTGGTCGGATGGCCCGTGGGGCTGGCGAGGGAGCACACTCAGTTCAAGCGGTCAAACTCTATGACCATGACTGACCGCAATGGGAAGGACCTGGTTTCACCAACAAAAGAAAACCCACATCCATCAGGAGTTAATACAATCCAAGAGAATCAAAGGCATGTAGACTGTAATGCAACCCCCCCTGCTGCTGTAAATACACTATGGACTGTAGTTCATGTGGAAAAAAGGGCTTTCATCCGCTTCTGTATTCCTTTTTGGTGTTTAAGAGGTCTGAATACATTTAACAATGCTTTCACATGCAGGGTCTGCAACGACAGCGTGTTTCCCTTTAACACCATGAGCATAGGGCCTCAGCTGGCCATGCAGCATTCTTATTCAGGCGTTTATTATGTAAAACAGGAGATGTATATCGAGCCTCTTTTCAGATGCGGTGCCTGAGGCCCAAACTCCTTCACTGTGACGGGAGGAGACAGTGCCACAGTACGCGTGGCCACCAGCTCCTCGCTTGCTACAAAGTCAAAAAAACAAAAATCCCTACTGCCACAAGCATGGATACTTCATTTTGTTACACATGTATTACTCTGCACTAGGTGCCAGTCTGGACAGAATTCATAGGGCCATCAAAAATTATCCACACACAGATGTTTGAATGTTCCTCCGAAGTGTTTAAGGGTTGATATATGCTATTGTAAAAGCTGGCTGACAGAGAGTGCATTGTCAGCATTCTGGGAGGCTGCTGGTGTAGGGGACCAGGGGCGGCTGGGATGAAGTCAAGTCAAGCCATGACAAGATAAGGAATATTGAATTACACACTTCCAACAATAATTGCATCTGGAATTATTAAATGTCGTCTGCATTTCTTAGGGATAATAATGCAGTCTTGATTGATGAATTAATCACTTCTCAAACACTTCTTCGACTTCCGTTTTGTGCTCTCAGATTTTTCATTTCATGAGAATAGTTGGATGTTCAAGCATTAAATGACAATTTCCCTGCCTAAATCTCCTGAAAGTTGATCATGTTTGACTGTGGTTGAATCCCTACAGCAATTTCACACTGAGCGAAATTTAATATTCGCTCAAAACGCAAGATCACTCACAGGACACATAATTATGTGTCCTAATTCAATGTTTACGAAACGTTACATTGATTGATTTCATTTTGGAGACATCTGCACTGTCGGAAATGGGAGAGTAGGACAAACAAGGTTGAATCCAAGCCAGTTTCGGACCCGCTGCTGTGTCGAGGTACTCTGCTCGAGAGGGTGTGTGTGTGCGCATGCACGTCACTGCTGAGCGTTAGCGCTGAGACGGCGTGACAAGTGCACTCAGCCCTGAGAAGAATTAAAGGGTACCCTTTCCCTCTAGATCCCTATTGAACTGTCGTCCCCATTATAAACCCTTGAAGGGGGCCGTAGCCAGTGTGATGGGGAGGACTCACACGGTCTTGAGGCTGGGAACACACCTCATTCCGACACGCCGCCCGCGTCCTCCATCAAACACACCCTTATTCACAGCCCTGGGGAAGGAAGGATCGTATTAATGAAGGGGGAGAATCAATACTGACATTTCCCGTTAGGGGTCTTTTCCCCAGGAAGGTAAAGCCTTAATAAGCCGACATTCCAGACATTCCTGGATTTGCCTAGATGTAGGAGAATGGGAGGTGGGGGGGTCGCACACCAAGCCCAGCTGTAACGCACTGTTGGGTTCAAGGTACCATGACAACTGAGGAATTATTTAACATCCCTTTTAATTAAGTCGGCCTACACAACAGCTCATTACAACCAAAGGTTGATTAACTCAGCGTATTTCCTGCTCCATATAGTTCATCTGTTTTTATGCTTCTTTCATGTGTGTCCATTTAATCTCCACCCCACACCCCGACACGCACACACACACCCCGACACACGTACCCAACACACACACACACACTTCCCCCAACAGCTTTCACTGGTGTACATACATTAACACAGAGATGACAGCCATAATATGGAAACTGACACCAGAATAACAAAGTCACTTGTCATTGGAACGCAGCAGCTTAAATCATCTCGGTGAGCGAGACCAAATAAAAGGAGTCTTGGCCTTTTGGGTGTAGCCATTCTTCCTCTGAAGGGCAATCCTGTCCTCCACTGTATTACATAATTAACTTCTTACACGCTTGGCATTCTACTCATTAAAAATGGAAATATACACGACTTGTAAAATTCCCCACCTGAGAATTGCTTGGGACACCTTTGGGTGAATAACGGCTGCTAGGCATTGCATTCAGATGGGCGCCGCCAGACTGACACTTTTACAGGTGATGGAGAACGACCCCTCCGTAAGCGAGAAACACAGAGTAAACAATCTGACAGTCAGACAGGCAGCTGTGGAGTAGAGTTTTTCTGAGCTCTGGCAGACTGTAGAGGCCAAGTCCTCTCAATATTCTCTAAGTTCACTTTGACTCCGAAATATTCTCAGGAAGCTTCTCACGGGTTTGGCAGAATTAACAAACGTGAAAATGGGTGTATCAAGCTTTGTTGAGGAACGATGAATAAATCAACAAAAGATTAATCATTTGTTTCGGGGACACTTTAAACTCTCCCCTTCGGTCTCTATCCAAAATGATTTCCTTTTAAGATGAACAAATCGCTTGGCATGCAGGCATGATCCTGGCAAAACCTCCCTGATCTCGCATGTTGCTTTGACAGAGAGAGGGAGCGGCCTAATTGGCATGCAGAAGAGGAGGTTTGGCCGGCTGTATGCCCTCTGTCCCCCCGCCTGGCGCAGCATCCCAGGGCCTGGGAGGTGCTGAGGTGCTGCCTGCTGCTGCCTGCTGCTCGGGCCCCGCCCCCACAACACAGCATCCCCCACATGAACACGCCTCACCACCCCCAGGGGGGACTGCTTGTACTTCCATGGCTTCTTCTTCTTCCAAGCGGATGTGTCCTACCTGCTGTTTCCTGTTTCTTATCTTCCCTTTCCTGTGACCTAACTCCTTCCTCCTACCTGCTGTTTCCTGTTTCTTATCTTCCCTTTCCTGTGACCTAACTCCTTCCTCCTGTCTCCTGTTGTTTCCTTACTGGGACTGTACTTCCTGAAGCCTACTGTACCTCCTACTGTTTTCTGTCTCCTACTTCCGGCCCTCTTGTCTCTTACCTCCTACATCATGACCCCCCCCCCCCCCCCCCGAACAAACACATGCTCTCCTGTGGAGCTGACTCTCGCCCTAATGAGCCACAAATCACTGAGTGCATTTGAAAATCATCACCAGCCTTACCTATAAAGAACACCAATAAAAATGAGCAGGTCTTCGATTAAAGTGTTTAAAGCCCATATGTAGAGTGGGACTGTGGAGTACATTAAGTGATTGTAGTGCGTTTCCATTGACATTATGCTATGAAGAGAGAGAGGGGAGAAATGCACACGCTCCCACACACACTGCTAATGTACGCTGAACTAAGGGAGCCCTGGTTTCTCAGCCAAATAACCCTATTATTTTGTTGGGTCCACTGTTTGTCTGGAAACCATTCTTTTGTTCAAACTCGCACAGCAATTATATTTCCGAGGTCCAAAAGGCATATCCACTTTGTAGTCTGGACAGCGCACCAACTGAATGTTGTTTTTTTCTACTTCAGGCCACGGGTAGTCCCTGATGTGCTCTGTTCAAAGCTTTTGCTGTAGTACTGTAATTGTTTCATAAAAAAACTGAATTAATTTAAAACATTTATTGGATAATAAATAATTTGTGTAAAAAACCCAAATTGACAGTGGCATCCTCATAACACCTAAGCTCAAGTAGTAAAGCATGCAATACTAAACCCCCCTGCATCCCCCAATCCTTTCCAACCATGCCAAACTCAACCCCCTACACTTTGAAACCACTTCTTCAGTGCCTGTGTAGTCTTCTCATCTTCCCAGGATCTCCTGTGCAGTGACCCGGAGTGGACCTGCCATACCTGGGTGAAGCTCAAGATAAATGAATCATGAATACGTGTCATGTGGAATGTCTACAAGGCGTGCGTTGTGTAGGCCAGCCTGCTAACACAGACTCAGACATGGAGAAGACATTCCCGCAGTCTCCAAACGCACCAGAAAACAAATATGTCTGCCTCTTGATGAATTCGGCATCTGGCAGAGTGATCTAATTGTAAAAGCAGGATGAACACTTGGAGTAATCCTGCCCTAAAAGAGGAAGCAGTGTGAGTCAGACAGTCCCCCAGGATCTTTGGGAAGGAAATTGGTTTAAGGATGAGACACAGGCATGGGTACCAATATGCTGCCCATCCCAAACCTTTCTATTTCCCTTGAATTTTCGACCATTTTCGACACTATCTTTCCCACTCCCCATCCGTCTGTATCCTTCACCGCACCCTGACTCTCTCCAACGTTCTCTGTATCTCTCTCATCAACTCTCCACTCGTCAATTTCCACCAACATCTTTCGCTAAGATTTCACACAACTTAATTATTAAGTATTTTTGTTCAGCAATATTTTTCCTTTTTCCCTCCTGTAGTTTATTAGCTATGCTAGTCCTCTGAGCAGGAAGCCAAATCCTTGGATCTGATGGTAACTGATGACTTGAGAAGATATAAATCACACTTGAAATGCAGCCCTGAGATGTAGGGCATTAAAATACAGTACCAGCTAAAGTGGAATACATATGAGATGATTGGTAGTCAGCAGTCCTGCGTGACACTGCAAGATTACCTTACTCAAAAGGTGTCTGACTGAATGTTTAATATCTGGGCCTGTTTAAATAGCTGTCAAGATGTATTTCAAGTCAAACACGTGCAAGTGGCTCTAAAGGACTCTTAACAAAGTGGGTAAAGAATACTTAATATGCATTAACAGCGACTCTTATTAGCAGTCGGAGCTGATGGAAGAAGAGGGCTGGTGGGTTATACAGAGCATGTCCACAGACAGACAGCTGACGAGCTGATCGAACACGGCCCGGTCAGGAAACTGGATTTAAGCGCTCGCAAATAATCCCCAGTCCTTGACCGAAGACAATGACATGCCACGATGAGGAACTTGATAGTTGCAAATCACTCCTGGGGGAAAGTCAATTAAAGAGGCAGCTAAAAAGCATTTTAGATGTAATTACATCACACAAATCGTCCGGGACAAGCACACATGTTCGCTGCGGCTATTTATTTGCCATACAACGGCAACAGCCTCCACAGTAAGCCTGACAGAATTGTCTGAGCGTCTATTGTTAAAAGAGGTTAACATAATTACCAGAGTATGTGGCACTCTGCTGATTCCATTATGTTGCACTGCCTTTTTTTTGATTCCTTGAGAGCTGATTATAAAAAGTGACTTTAAATAGGCCTATAGAGCTGGTGCTTTTTTTTTTATGTAAGCAGCGTTTCCATGGATTACACCATCCTCAACTGTTTTCATGCTTGCACCACCACAGGGGAGGCCGGTCAGGCTGACATCATTCACATTAGTTAAGGCTGGTTTTAGGTTATAGATTTTATGTAGGCTAACTGGTCTTGCAAGCCTCAGCAACCAAAATTTAAGTTAGGAAATTGTCTTGAGAGAGGCGGTTTTAGGTGTGTGGGAGATTGGGTGATCGAGGCATTGGGTGTGATTGCTTGGTCGACCGTTCACACACGCTCTGCTCTGGTTGAAAGAGAATGAATTAGAGAGAATGTAGCTGATGACTCAAACCCTGACATATTTATCTTAAAACTTGCGATTTTTCGTCAGCGGGTTGTTTTCACTGAATATTACTATTTCATTTCCATGATGTCACAACAAAAGGCTTGTGGGGAGGGAAAACATTTCAAACCAGGTCGTTAAAACCCTTCATTTCATTTCGCATGGAGTTTAATCATAGAGCTGGGCTACAATCGATGCTGAGAGGTTTTGCTGGTGTGGGTTGGGCTGACTGGTTGGCTGGCTGAACCTGGGTCTTAGGGCTACGAGTAGGACTGTAGCTGACTGGATCCTTTTCCCAACGTCCCTGGCCAGTGCTAAAGGAAGCCTTGGGATAACACGCCTAGCCTGGCGAGTGACAGGCTCTCGGCAATAAAGGATCGGCCGTGAGAGTCAGCAGTCACTATAAAAGGCTCTGTTCGACAGGACCTCCTGATCTGGGGCAACGAGGGGGGGAAAAGTTTAAGTTTACGAGATAACCGTTGGGAAGATTGAAAGCTCAATACCACATCACGAATTACAGTTCGACGAAAAAAAGCAAAGTGAAGTTCCCCGAGGGAAAATACTTCCATTAAACATGATATGTGGTTTACCGTGATACTATAAACCTGACACCGCAAGCACAATATACAATTCCGTAACTTACAACGGCTCCACTTGAGCTGATGGCCTTCAGGTAGTTAAAATGTTGCTCCATAAGGTCCAGGTTCTCCATTGCTGTAGTCTTGGTGGCTTTATGTTGAGCATAACTGCACAGCTTATCTATGCTAGAAAAGTTCGTTGTTATTCAGGAGTAGTTCAGTGATCATATGTTCATGATATGATAAGCACACTGGGAAATATTCTTTCCGTTTGAATTTTTGCCGTTTCTATATCCACCCCTGGTGATTACGCTGAATGAATATTGATACGACTGACGGAAGAGAGATGACATTTTATTGTGTAAATACTGGCTGTTTCTGTAAATAAAGAATCTGAAAAGACAGACATTTACAGACTTAGCAATCTCACCTCTTTTGGTTCAATCTTTGTACATCTAAAAACATCATTTCACCCCCTATCAATCGCCCCCTTTAAACTAGCTTGGCGATGCAAATGAGACAGCTTCACCGGCGTCATTGCAGGGAATGATGGATATTAAAACCCCAGACACATGACAAACCCGTTCCCTCGCTTCACTATCTATTCATGCATCCCTCAGTCGAAACCCCGGAGTCTTCAGATGCTGTATAATGCTATGGACATTGTGTTAAGAACTGCCCTATTTGGCATGACTGCACTCACTCGTTCATTCACTCACTCCATCTTTCCCCCCCTTTTAAAGAGAAAACAGATTGGTGGGGTCCCTCTTATGTCTGTGTGGTCTGATTCAATGGGCCTTTCAACCTGTCATCATATTTAGCATATTTATACTCCTACCACTGAGCCAAAGCTATCAGTCAGAGATGTCACCTTCTACACAAGTCAGCTTGTCACTCCGCAAACCTGCTTTTATTGCCAATCCTTTCACACCTGGTTGAAGACCAATACTTCAGAGTCTGTCTCTCCTTCCCTCTATGCCTCTCCCTCTCTCTCTTGCTCTGCTTACGTTTGGCCGGACAGCCGGGACTGCCCCAACACCTTCCAGCACGGAAAAAACATAATGGGAATCTTCAGGGGGAAACAAAACTTCCCTTATTGATTAAAGTGTCATACACAACCACTTTGATTGATCACACTTCATTCAATCATGTCGTGCCAACCCAATATGGGGTGAGAGACACGGACATGGACTGAAATAGCAGCAGGGGGGCGTTGGCTGTGAAGTTCAACTACTATAACGGGATTAAGTCTGGTGTGGCCATTGCATCATAACTTCCAAAATTTCTCGGAAGACGTCTCTTTCTCTTCCGCTGTAAAGATATCTAGATCACAATAAACACTCCTTGGTTTGGGGGTTTCAGAGAACAGCCCCTACTGTGCCTGCAGTCGGAGTCACAGGTCCCAACAGGGCTCTTGTGCTTCAGATACGCTATCAAGTCTGCCTCCACCTCCTGCTCCCACATGGGGCAGGCGCAGGATGGGAAGGGAGGCCAGCAGGAGACGGAGCCACATGTCTGAGCACGAGGGAAAGAGTTGAAGAAAGGGTGTGAGAGTTCAAGAACTCATGGGGGGAACAAGTGAGAAGTGATCCCCTAGTGGCCCTTCACACAGAACAAAGACACGGGCACATTCTACTGCATGTAGGTGGAGACAAGGAACGCAAGCCTTATTTCTTAGGGAGAACTAGTTAATCACACGTAACCTATTAATGAATAAGTGTTGTCTGGGACATTGATAGACAGCAGACACATTCTCCCCCCCCCCCCCCCCCCCCCCACGTGCAGACAGGCACTAGAGTAACACCTATGAGATTGACTGAGATGATACTGAGAGCCTTGAGGCTTGTTAAATTCATACCTCTTACTTTGGTGACAATGTAGTGCTGGGAAGACTCAAATCACATTATCCTGAAGGTGAAGGTTGCATGAACAAGACTGAAATGGAGAAAACTTCAATATTCTCAGAGATGGTACAAGAAAATTACAAGAGGCAATTCAGTATCCATCTCATTTATTTAACATGAAATAAAGCAGGTACATGAATATGTAAAATAGTGTGCAGTACAGTTTCCAATAACAGAGTTAAAGAACGTCCACAGCAATATTGTGTTAACACTTTGGATGCAAACTCGTCCTCACAACAAAGGAGATTTCAATCATGAGAAATCATTTTTTTGGAGGAGAAAACCTTACATGACCCACTTTTGTTATTCTGTTTAGATGTCAATCTAGCAGGGAGAGATGGTCATTCAGTCTGCAGTGGCTGGGCTTCAAAGGACCACTGCGTCCCTATGAGGGGAAGGCTATGGCTAGACCATTTGCTGCCCTTTCCAAGCTCAGACGCCTTGAGAACACTTTCTTCTACGACTAAAAGCAAGTGATCCTAGTGCTTCACCAACAGGGTTTTTTTTTTGGGTGTGTGCATGATGTGAAATCACGATGGCCGTTTGCTTGTCTGGAGCATGAGGTTTAGCCTGTCGGTTTAGGGAGGAGTTGTACTGGTCCAAGCTAGAGGAGAATGCTGTTCTCCATCCCAACAATCCCTAAGCTGCAGAGATACAAGCCAAATTTGAATGATTAAATGATTACCCCCGCTGACAGTCAGTGCCACCTCCAAACTGCTGTGGAGACGTGTGGCCAGGCTTGGTCCACTCTATTCACCTGTCCTCCACTCTCACTAAGAGCCAACAGGGACCAGGAGCAAGGAAGGGGTTAACGGCTCATTTAAGAGTCTCGTTGACTGTGTGTGAGGCAGAGTGTGACCGTGTGTGTGTGTGTGTGTAGTAGGAGTGAGTGTATGTGTGTAAGATGGCACCCCCAGGCCAGTCATGTGTATTGAAACAGAAGGCAGGGAACTCTTTTCCATTAGGCTTGGTTTGCTGAACTCAGAGCACACAAAACAGAGGATCTGGACTAAAACCTGGCTCGTGTTTTTAATATCGCTGGGGATTAATCGTAACATTTACATTCTCCAAATGTCACGGAGATATTACAACAATAGTTACTGTACTGAAAGCAGTGGTGCAAAAAAATATTATGTGTCATTAGTACAAAGAGGTATAACAAACTAAAACTGAACTGGTTTAGGCGCAGAGAGTACAGTACACACATGGAAAACATATTGACTTTGGTTTCACAGAGCTAGACTGAAACCCCTCCAGGGAAAGCTCGACACTTCCCAAATGAACTAGAATGATTGCTCGAGGAAAAGTTAGGCAGTTGAGAGTTTGCATAGTCAACATCAGCACAACTACACATGACTAGTTTTGGCCATATTATATACGACACAAAGTGGGATACCACCGAAACACTCCCATGCAATAATAAAATATGTTAGAAAGAATATAAAACACAGGAAATCACATCAACACAGAAGATTCTGAGGATTAGATCTTGCGGCATATCTATGAAAGCTTTCCTCTCCTCGCATGAACATTCTGGAAACCCCCCAAAAAGAGAGATGAAGAAAAAGAATAAATGCCCTTTGTCCAGTTGCTTTCCTCTAATTGCGTTTTTCCGCCCCCAAGAGAAAAACCTTAGGTTTGAGACGGAGGCATATCAGAACGCATTTGTTTGAATTAAAATGAGATTCCCAGCAAGGGCCAAAGTGTCGATACATTAAAAAGCCCTGAAAATAAGCAACTGCACATCAAACACACAGGTCGACCGGGCAACGTGGGCGGAAGGCTTTCAAACAACCTTCCTTTCACATCCCTAACCCCTTCCCCGTTGTTTCTGACAGGACGAAAAAGCTCAATCTACAAATTCACAGAGTTAGCTACTGAGTACACCAGCTCCTAAACCTTTCCCCTTCCGACGCCTGGCGTCTCTCTAGATGCTATCCATGGCCTTGAACTCGCTCAGGGCCTGCACGGGGTTCACGTGCTTCTTCTGGGACGACCTCTTGACCTTGTTGGCCTGGCCGTCGTCCTGCTTCTCCCTCTTGACCAGCGGCTTCTTCTCGGGGGCCTTCATCCTCCAGGAGATGGCAGGCATGTTGAGGGACTGCATCCCCAGGGACTTCTGGTACTTGGTGGAGGCCACGTAGGAGGCCTTGACGGTGGACACCACCGTGTTCATCAGGTTCTTGGCCGCCTGGATCAGGGACATGGCGCTGTCCACCTGAGGGAGGGGGGCACACGGGACGAGTTACACGCCGGCTCGCGCACCCACACCACATCGCCAGGACCTTCCCGCGACTCCAGCTACAGCAGTGTGTGTGTGTGTATGTGTGTGTCTCCAGCTGTGGGCAGTGTGTGTCTCATCACGTTGAAGGCCAGCCCAGTGTGTGAAACTCCCGTCTCTCCTCCAAGCTAAAGTGATCCGTCAAGCACCCCCCCCCCCCCCCCCCCCCCCCCCCCCCCCCCCCCCCCCCCCCCCCCCCCCCCCCCCCCCCCCCCCCCCCCCCCCCCCCCCCCCCAGGGCAGAGAGACACCGTGTTTGGAGAGGAGAGAAGTAATGACCTCCGCATGAGGCGAGGTATGAGAAATAGCGGGGGTGATATTTGAGGATGTGGAAAAGGTCGGCCTTAATTTCATTTCTGAAGCTTAATAGCCTTTGTACTGGCTTGTCTTAACACTCGCTGGTGGTGTTAGCACCTCACACTTCTATTTTGGGCAGACAGGTAGTGGGAGACCCATTACCCGGGTCCACCCCAAAGACACCAATTTGAAACTGAAACAGTTAGCTGTTACCAAAAGCTACCAAAAGGAAGTGCCAGGAAATGGTCTTATTACCAGCAGTCAGAACTATATTCAGCCAATCTTGTCCTTTCTAGAACAGGGTTATCACCTGTGTTTCACCCTGGTTTACCTGACATCTAAAAACAATTTAGTCTCTGCATTTTTTAATTAACTGAAAATAAATTAACATAAATTAGGAAAATCTGTTAATGTGGGGTGGAAAACCCCCCCTGCAATATTCAATAGACTAAAATGGGAAATTACAGTAGTGCTGCCTTTAAAGGGGATACATAAAACATAAGTGCAGTACAAATTCAATAGAGCTGCTTTCATTTTGTGGAAGAGTATGTGAATGAGACAAGGAGGACATGGATTTTCTCATGACTCACCCGCAACATTTGTTCATTCTAGTTTGAACCGGATTCTCACATCCTGGAGAAATCTTGGGGGCAGTTTCACACAGTGTGAAATCTTCCCCTACTTCTAGTCCGTCGATGTCATGTAATGGCTCTTTGTTAAAGGTTGTTCGCAGACACTCATTAGCCTGGCTGCTAAATTCATCTGTCAACTGAGGGAAGGCAGCTGACACCTGTGTGTGTGTGTGTGTGTGTGTGTGTGTCAGGGCGGTGGGACAGGCTTACCCCAGAGACGACCAGCTCTCCCCCCAGGTTCTGCACCTCGGCCTTAACTTTGCTGCAGATGTTGAGCTGGTGGCAGTAGAGGGCGATACGCTGCAGGTAGGCCAGCAGGTCCTGCTTACAGGCTGAGTCTGGGCACTGGGGAGGGAGAGAGAGGGAGGGAGAGAGGGAGAGGCAGAGAGAGAGAAGGGGGGAGGTTAGCACTTCTGGATAGGAACTTCAAACCTCAATTAAAATAGCTGGGTATTAACTTGGAGATTGGATAGTGACTAGACTCAGTAGGCATACATATTTGTCTTGCTTCACAATACAAAATAACTGTTCTATAAATATAAGGCACCAGGCATTATTCAGCGTGCCTCACCCACATTTTCAATCCGTAGACTTTCACAACAGAGCTACTCTTGACCTTGGTCACATCACATCCAACTGAATATGAATTCCCCAGCAGCATTGGGGTGTTGTTAGCACTCCTGTGCCAAGTCCTGCTGAGTCACAGGCCCACTGCCAGGTGAGCACGGGACGCCCATGGCAGGAACCCCTCAGACGCTGCGTGAGTAAGCCACACCCACGCCAACCCCGGAGCAACCAATCACAGCGCCGCGACCACGCAGCACACGAACGCCAAGGCCGAGCGCTGCCACAGCCGCTGCCGTGGACGATTCCAGCCTCCGAGGGGCTCCCACAGTCCACCTCACCCCCTCACATCAACAAGTCAACACTTAGTGACAACAAGACCCTGTTCAGAAAACAGGCTGAGATCACAAGTTTTTTTTTATTTTTATTTGTTATTTTCTTTTTGAATATGTGATGAAATGAACGCCTTCTCTTTGGAGAGACGACATTCTGCTAGAGTTGTTCACGTTAAAACATAAGAAACACTTATCTTTCCGCCGTTATAAACAATAAGCAAAGAGCAAAAGCGAACATAAACTGCTCAGGGCTTGAAAAACACAGTAGAATGTTTCCATATACATCATTAACTCTGGAAGGCAGCTAACAGTAGATAGGATTTTCATTTTAGAAGTCCGTTTCATTTTCTCCAACGCATTTGCATAACTTCCGTTTCAGACGACAGTGCTAAATAGAAAGCAGGACTCATTTGGAAGCGAGCCACTCAACGGTATTGATATCGAAAACGTACCCAGGTCAGCGAGACAGTGGCACATGGAGAGGAGGAGGGGCATCGACATCCTCTAAACTTCCTGCATCTTGATAACGAGGAAGAGCAAACTTGAAAGGGATGCGCTCGGCCAATCCCTCGGACACGGGCGCGACTCATCGAGCAGAGCCGCACTCTCCCAGCTCCTTACGCTGGTCCTAATTAGGGCCTGCGTAGGAACAGCACTTCCACTAACTCTGCTGGTTTGCTAAACAAGCCCCCTGCCAGTGCAGTAATTACATGTGCTGGTTCTACTGCTGATCAGGTAAGGAGAAGGATGTCAACACATTGACGGACCTCGGCAGTCTGGGGTTGGACTCTAATCAGGCTCTAATGGTCTGGTGTGACGGCCTGGACACACCCCCTGAGCCAGGCCTGGTTCCAACACCAGGGAGCCTTCCAGTCAGCGGGCCACATGGAAGTAACGGCACTGATAATGCCTGCCAGCTTCTCTCCTCACCTCAGCACGTGCTGCTTGTATTGTAAAGACAATGGCTCAAATACTTCTTGATGTTAACAGTCATTTCTATAGAGAGACAATTGAAAATCTTTGACATATGTATCACTTGAAACCGTCCAAACGTTTGTGTTCATCTTTCGAGGCGTCTTTTCAGGAACGGCACACTCGGACGTGTTAACTTCCAAGTCCAATTAGCTATTTGGAAAATCACAAATAACTGATGCTAGCGCTGTGTGTTTTCGTTGTGTGTGTAAAGACTGTGGTATTTGCAGGCGAGGGACTCTGACCGGCAGGTTCCTATGGAGACTGTTAGTTTTACATGCGGGTGAGAGGTGAGAGGAGGCTAATGGCACCCAATCATTTAATTGCAGAGATATCTTGGCTGTGTGCTGAGAACCCACACTTCCACTGTGAGGATCAGGCCAGGTCAGGCCAGAGCAACTACAGGCTTAGAGAGGAAGGAAGGAGAAGACAGACAGACGGACGGACGGACGGGGGGGGGGGGGGGTATCTGTGAATGTGCTTGTGTGTGTGTGTGTGTATCAGAGAGAAAGAGAGACAGACAAGAATAGAGAGAGGTTGACAAAGCAATGAAGAAGTATCCATAGCCTGACAATGAGGATAAACAAGTAGGATACAAGTGAGCCACTGGAGAGCTAATCATTCTGGAACAATGATAGGGCAATTATTTATTGTTTTAAACAACAAAAGATTTTGCCTCTTTTTGAATTCCCCGGAGGGAAGCTTAACTTGGTCCTGTTCTGTGGTGCATGCACGTTGGTGTGACTGCAGGGTAATATGAAGTCCTCCCTGCACAGAGGGAGGATGGGGGGAGGAGGGGGGGGGGGGGGTGTTTGGACACTTGAAACAGGGCTTGAAGTTATGATGCTTCTAATCCTGCTGGCACATCAATGTTCCCCTGGTGTTTTGTCTGGGCCGCTTGGCCACACACACACACACACACACACACACACACACACTCACTCACTCACTCCCACCCTCTCTGCGCTCAATCATACCAGGCAAACAGACAGGACTGTGGAGACACTCCAGTTGAATGCAGATCCTGGCAGACACTAACCTACTACACACACACAGTATCTATAATGTCAACTAGAACACAAACACACAGCATCTACCAGGCTGTCCCCTCCTACTGTACATAGCGTTGGTTTAGGACTTTCACTTGAGGTGATTAATAAAACAAACTAAATGATAGGAATGACTGGTCTTCCTCTTCTGTTCCATGCAGAGGGTGCAGAAAGGGCAGTGACGAGATGCGACTCAGGGGACTGGGAATGAGGGCGGGGCACCTGGGGCTGTGTGTGGGGCGGGGACTAGCAGGGGATCAGGTTAAACTGGGGAGATGAGACAGACCAAGGCCAATCAGAGAGAAGAGAGGCCTGGAAAATGAAAGAGGCAGAGGACAGCACAGCAGAGACGGGGGAGTAAGGAGGAGGGGAGAGAGAGAGAGGGGAAGGGAGGGGAGTGTGGGAGAAAGGGTGGGAGAGAGAGGGGAAGGGGGGAGGAGAGTGTGGGAGAGAGAGGGGAGGAGAGTGTGAGAGAGAGAGGGTGGGAGTGCAGGAGAATCTTGAACAGAGAGAAGGGGAGAAAGAGAGAGAGAGAGAGAGAGAGAGAGAGAGAGGGTGGGAGGGAGTGGAGGAGTCTTGAAAAGAGAGAAGGGGATAGGAGAGGCTTTAGCTGACGGAGGCGAGGGGAGGGGGGAGAAGGGAGAGGAGGGAGATAGGAGAGGGCGTGAGCTTGTGCAGCAGTAGCTGTGCCGAGGCTGGATGCAGCAGGCATGCTAATGAGGGCTCCGGGAGGGCTGGAGACGGGCGAGGACAGGCTGTGAATGCATCACTTGTGCTCGCGCTGGGCTCTGCTGGCTTCACCCTGCACTGGCAGGAAACCCTGCCCGCCTCCCCTTCTGACATGTGAAGACTTGAGCTGCCGAGGTATTAGACGAGACCTCTGCAGCAGCTCTCGCAGAGGTCTGCGTTCCCGAGCCGCGTGCAAACCGAGGGGAGACACTGCCAATGTTAATGTAATCCACTGGCGTCGGACACAGTTTGGGCAGCTCTGTGGGGTTCTGCATCTGTCTAGAAATTAAGCCTTAGTAAGTTCCTTGTTAAGGCCACAGGCTTTTGTGTTTCTCGACACTGATGGGGTTCGCTGTGGAGGTCACCGCAAGAGAGCAACCCGGACGTGGCCGACTACCTCAGCATGACACGATGTCAGCTCAGTCTGGCGACTGATCCATCTCTGAGCCTTAAAACCAAACCATTATGTCAACCAAAACACATTAGGACCTCTCAAGGATTCCTCTCACCCTGGCGCTTCATGAAATGATCCGACAATTTCACACAGAAAGGAAGTTTCTTTATCTTAATAGTAATTGTGCTCAGACCCTGAGACCCCTCTAATGGGGACTCGTGTCATTAGGGTCCATCATCGACCTGTCTCTTTCCCTGAGAGGTAGCCCTTCTGGTGTCCCTCACACCTGGCAATATAGCCCTGGAGTCGAGCACCTGCCTGCATGGCTGGTTATTAAATGGGGCTGGATGTTCACCTTGCGTGGTCAGCTACTGCTGGGATATGACAGGAGGCTATAAAGGAGAAGTAGTTTGGAGTGAGACAGACAGAGGGAGGGAGATGGAGGGGAGTGAGAGAGAGACGTACCGCAGAGAGAAAGAGAGATGGACAGGAGAAAGACAGACGAGAGAGAAAAAAATGAGAAAAAAAGAAGGAAGAGTACTCTCGCACTCATCTTCCAGATCATTCCATGTCAAATGGATAAAGGGTGAACACTTCCGTCTCGAAAAAGGCAGCGGGCGATGAAATGGAAGGTGGGATGAGATGAGCGGGCCGGGGTGGTGTCTCATTACCTCACCGTCATCGGGCGACGGGAGCCTCGACGCGTGGCTGACTCCTAAACCCCTTTACCAAGTCTACGCCACGACGGGCCTCGTGGATTTGTTGAGATGTTAACTTTTCAGCGAGACAGCGGGGAGCCCACGTGGGAGCTGCTCCTATGAAGAATCTAAAAGGTCACACTGCAGCTAAACACATACTGTATACTGGCATCTGTGTGTTGCTAGCACAGGGGGGAAGGAGTGGCAGGATGAGAAAAAGGAAATGGGAGAGCAGAATCATTGGGAGTGACGCACACTGAAGGCGGAGGGCCGGACCAAAGGTACATTTCATATAGCGGCGGCATAATGATGTAGATGATCTTGTGAATGATGAGAGGTCAGGTCACGCTACTGGAAATGCCACGTTGCTCCTCTGAATCCCATTTCACATGGTGGTGTACAACACGGCAGAGGACGATATTATCCTGGCTAGCCGGGCAGGTGAGGGAGGGTTAGAGGGAGCTGAGAGGGTGTGCTACTGCCGTGGTGGAAAGCACACCTCCCAGCCGTGACTTTTGAGGACACATCACCCAGAGGAAACGGCTATTTCGAATATTGACTGAAACGGCAGCCTCCTAATGCACAGTGGCTGCCTGGTGCTGCTGCTGCTGGGGCTGCTTAGTGGAGCGGGGGGGGCTAATGTAAGGGATCTTTTTGGTGTGTGTTTTGCTGTGTACCGCCCACCGCCTGTGAGGAGAGAGAGAGCTGATCCTCCATCTTCAGATCTGAGGGGGACTGGAGTGGGTCTGAATGCCTCCCTAGCACCCCCCCCCCCCCCCCCCGTTCCTCTGCAAGCGGGAGAGACACAGATTAGGCTGATGTATGGAAAGTGGTGGTCGCTGCTTTTTGATGTAAAAGGCCAGCCAGCTGTGAAGTTTGGAGCCACTGAACCAAGGCCTAATGCTCCATTACGGCAAATTGATATAACATCCTAATTGGGCCCCGATATGACACATTTCGAAATATTCTGCGGAGCAACAGGAGGTAGGAAAAAAAGAGAAAAAAGCTGTAGCTTTATCCAACACCGACGACGGCAGCCCCTTCCCTGTAGAACCCAATCATCATTAACGCAGCCACAACAGGGGAGGGGAAATATGTCTTTCTCTTCCAAAGTGAATTGGCTGTAAGAGACTGGTAGTATATGCCGTGGCCTCATGAATCATTCCGTATCTTAATTTACTAACACACCGGTCTGCACCTCTCCCGTCGTTAAAAAGACACGCTCGTATCACTGCCCAAACGCTCTTCCTTCACACCACCTGGAAGCCTTCCAGCGCGGGGTGGTGTGGGGGGTTCTCACTGGGAGACGGCGCACCTGAAAAGCAGAGGCCTGTCAGCAAGTTTGGCCCTGTGACTTTACGGCTCTGACATCAAACCCATCTGCTGGGAACAGACTCTCAGGCAGTGCCGTGTGAGCGTCAGGGAGCCGGGGGGGAGATGATGAACTGGGTGTGCCCTGAGAGACAGAGGGGAGGGAGAGAGACAGACAGAGAGAGGAGGGAGAGAGAGACATCGAGAGAGAGACAGGAGGGAGAGAGACAGAGAGAGATCCTGAACACACGATCTACCATGCAGCTTTATCTGCCCATCGCACCTCTGAACCAGGGCGGGGGGGGGGGGGGGGGGGTGTCATGAGGCACAAGGAGAGGCGTGACTGAGACGCATGGCAAGGTTAAGGTCGACCCCGATAACGACAACCTTGATGGATGATCTGGGCTGTTGGGCTGGGCTGGGCGGGGGGGGAGGGAGGGAGGGGGGGCACACCTGCCCTGGGCTGTGATCTGCATGTCTTCCGACCAGGGTCGAACATGCAGACTGAAGATCTGAGATCATCTTTTAATTTAAATTCTTTAAGGGGCCCCTGCAGTCAGAAGGAGCAGGGTTTTTACGGTTCGGATGAAAGCCAAGTCACAGGAGATTCCCTGATGGGAGATACTTCTAATGAACTTTATGGGCCTGGTGGTATTTCCTGTGTGTGGTTAATGCGCTTCATAGTTAATGTGCTTTATATTAGATTCCATCCGTCTCGCCCGGATCCCGTATCGGGGGGGCTGGCTAAATATAAAACCATCAGGGGCCATGATGATCAATCAAGTCCTATTTGAAACCGTCTGATGAAAGCCCCCCCCCCCCTCCCCCGGCCTGTTTCTAAAATGATGCTCCAGATTTGCGTGGGCTAATTCAATCACGGTGACACTCGGGGACGTTAATGTGACAGGGAAGCAGACAGACACCGGCTGTCTGGCTCTGTCAGAGCCGACGCCCTGCGAGGTGGGGTGGGGGTGCCCTGCTCCCAGGCTGAACGACAGGCTGTTTAACGCGTCAGCATGGAGCCCCCTGGCACTCAAAACCCTTGTTCGGAAATGGTGGGCAACTTGGAGGAGAGGAGGAAGTGAATTGTCCAAATGAAACATTGGGAAGTTGAACTTTGGGAGTGGCGCTGTGCTACTGAGGCAGTGCTACTGAGGCAGTGCTGCTGAGGCAGTGCTGCTGAGGCAGTGCTGCTGAGGCAGTGCTACTGAGGCAGTGCTGCTGAGGCAGTGCTGCTGAGGCAGTGCTGCTGCAGGGGAACATCTGGGACGGCTCCAGAGAGCGCCTCTCCAACTGGCCCAAGCAGACACAAACGCTGCATGTAGAGGTTCTTCTCCTCCGCATGTCTATCAGGGGGAGGGGGTCGCCGAGCACGACATCACCAAACCACCTCCAGAAAACAACAACTACGAAAGTGATCTGAATGATCCAGTGTATAATATCCCCCTTGTGATGTTTCCCCCGCCAGCCCTCCCCCCTCCCCTGTGCCTCTGGGCGAGGTGCCATGCACTCAGACAGCCCTCTGCCAATTCAGCCTCCCCGCGCTGACCTGCTACACAACTGAAAAATGTTAATAACTTTTGCTATTGGAATAAGCATAACTGCGTGTTTTACTAATAGCTGTGCGGCGCTAAATGAATGGCCCCTAAAAGCGCCCCCCCAAAGAGGCCGGCTGGCTAGTCGGCTGCTGGGGGAAAGGGGGGGGGGGGGCTCAGGATAATGCTGAAGCTCGGGCAGGCTGAGAACAACTGACCCTTGAACTGCTGAGCTGAGAATTTGTGGGCTCTCTCAGTGATTTTGCTCCTCCACCGCAGTCGCAAATTTACGGCCCTGTCTGCCATAAAGCGTCCAGAGGCAGAGCCGGTTTTAGACTGTGACCGGAGCCAGGGCCCATGGGATCACCATCAATCTCCACTGATTGAATGCAAATTGGAAAAGTACACTATGTATGTCAGTATACATCATGGGGATAAAGCTCATATGCCAAACACACACACAGCACATGCCCATTCTCTAAATATGCAAGGCTTATCGTGTGCGCGTGTGAGTGTGTGTGGGCATGCGTGTGTGAGTGTGTGTGGGCATGCGTGTGTGAGTGTGTGTGGGCATGCGTGTGTGAGTGTGTGTGGGCATGCGTGTGTGAGTGTGTGTGGGCATGCGTGTGTGCGCGCGCAAGCAGGCTGTGGGGAATTTATAGCCCCCACGGTGAGTCACACATTTACATTATCAATCTCAATTACATAGCATTATTTGTTTACCACCCAACTCTGATGGAGTTCTCATCATGTGGCTTGCAGGGGGGGCTCATCAATTGTTAATAAACTGCACTGCAGCCCTTTGTGCAGCGCTGAACCAAATCCTGCAGCTTATCCGAGCATTTGAAACTTTAATGCGGCTCTGTTACACACATTTGACAGATTCTACAGCGCTCCGAGCCCCCTGGCTTCCACCTGCACACCTCCACCAGAGCACCAGCGAGAGGACGCTGGGCCACGGCGCGTCTCTGCACTGGCGAGCAGGAGACGAGGAGGAGACGGGAGGAGGGGGGAGGAGACGAGGAGGAGACGAGGAGGAGGGAGGAGAAGACGAGGAGGAGACGAGGAGGAGACGAGGAGAAGACGAGGAGGAGACGAGGAGGAGACGAGGAGGAGACGAGGAGGAGGCTGCTCTGCCCGGCTGGGACCATCTGTCTGGAAATGAAGACACCATCCAGCCGGACCCTGCAGGGCGCGGCGCTGCTCCCCCTCGCAGCCGTCCTGATTAACACGCTCCCCTTAATGAGCAGCCCGGTATAGACCCTCCCCCTCCCTCGCAGCCCTGGTGGACGGAAATTCCGGGTGAGTGCATGTCTACCTGCACTCAGGATGTGTGTGAGTGTGTATGGTGATCTTCATTTAGGATGCATGTATGTCTGGTGGTCTGTATGTTTAGTGGTCTGCATCCAGGATGCAGGAGGCCCGGTGGTTCTGCTCTGATGAGGGCCTACTGGCCTCCCCCGGCCCCCCAGGCATCTCCTGCTCCGCCAGCAGGTAAAGTAAAGATGGGGGAGTCTAAATATAAACCAACCGCGTAAATAAATTAAGGAAGCCGCCACCTGGTAATTACCCTGCTAATTAAAGTCAAATCACTCTTAATGGATTCAGCTCTCTGGAGTGGCTTCCCTTCCCCTTTTCACATGCCCCCCCCACCCCCTCGGTCTTCCCTTCCCCCTCTTCTACGTTCCTCCACCCCCCACCCCCCCCCCCCAATCTCACCCAGTGCCCCCTATCTTGTATCGCCATCAGGGGCCTGCTTAATGGGTTTTGGGTGAGCCTGACTGAGGGGGCTGTGGCGGGGGGGAGGGAGAGAGACAGAGAGAGAGAGAGAGAGAGAGAGAGAGGGAGGTGGTGGTGGTGGCGAGGCGGGGCTCAGGTCTGGGACGAGGCAGGAGAGGGACAGCTGGATAGGATCACAGGCTGGATGGGGGGGGGGGGGGGGGGGGGGCTTAGTCCTGGCAAACCCAGGTCTTCCAACAGCCAAAGTGCTTCATTTATTTATACTTTGAGTGCTTCAAACCCCCCAAATCCCTTAATAGTGCGCCTGTGTAGACACGCACCAAGGACACAGAAATATGCAGTCCAGGACACCAACGCATAGGTCTCCACTAACTCAACAAATACGCATGTGTAAATATGAAAGGCAGGCAGCTATAGTACACACACACCTGCATATTCTTGGGGGGAGGGAGGGATATCATTGTATTCATCAATAAAGCAGGTTCAAAAAGCAGCGGGGAAAGAAAAACAACCAGGGATGGTATTGCGTACAGTACAGTTTCCCAGCAGGATGTTGGCTGTTCCTGACAGGTCAGTGCAGGTGAGGCCTCCTGCTCAGTGATGGACGTGCCTGTCACACAGAGAATCTGAGGGCAGCTTCAATTAAATATCAAGCGTGTGGGTCTGCTGCAGGCCGGCTACTCATTATGCTACATTATGAGGCGAGATCTGCTCTGAAGGTTCGCTGCGTCCAGAACAGCGAGGTCTAATTAAAAGTTGTGCCTTGCCAGTAAAAGGATAAAGCCCAATTACTATGCATTCTCTCCTTAGATCCCTGACGTAAAAAAAATGAAAAATAAACAAACAATTTAAGACAGGAGAAAAAAAAGTGTGTGTGCGTGACAAGAGCCAATTTTGTCGCAAAGGATTAATATTTCACATGACCCCCCCCCCCCCCCCCCGCCCCAACATAAGTTAGATTACAATAAAAACTCAGTAATTCGGTTGCTGATTACCAAGGTGTCATGTTTTGCTACTTGAACGCCTATCAGATGGTGCAGGGAAGCGTTCAAACGACATAGAACGAGTGCAGTTCTTGAAAAGGACAAACGTCGTAACGTGACGCACAAACGAGGCCAGGGCCTGACGTTTCATACGGTACGCCGATGCCTCTGAGTAACCGAGATCACAAACACATCTCTTTGAAAATGAGTCGAAATATCTGAGGCCAAACAACAAGCTGCGGGGTCACTCCTCCTGGTGTGACTGGAGGGAGAGCCTGGGTATCTGGAGAGCCTGGGCATCTGCTTCCCTGACCACGGCCCATAAGCAGGCGCCGCACTTGGGGGAGCGCGTGTCAGCCTCCGTCAGACAGCTGTGTCGAGGCCTCTCCGTCATGTTCAACCCCCTATGATAATACAACCACAACCCCTATCTATATTGCAGCAGTGGAAGTGGAGAGAAGGTGTCGGAGGTTTAACATGGAAGGGGTGGGGGGTGGGGGGGGAGGTCCCATGGGAGCTTTCCAGTGGGATGGGCATCATCACTGAAATATGAGGCCATGGATAATTGAGGATGTTTCCATATACCGGGGAGGGGGGTTATTCAATGTCTGGGATAGGAGATATGGTGTCAGGTAGAGGGCTGATTGGTGGGGAGGAGGGCTTCGTGTCAGACTTACTTGGTCGGCGATGGTGCGGCCCAGCTTGTCCATCCTGGATCCCGCCTCGGCGATCTTCTTGGCGGCGCTGATGACATCGGACGTGTTCTTCAGCGGCCCTTTCCCCCTGAGAGCAGAAGGGGGAAACATCACTCAGCGCTCCCCATGCACGCTCCAGCCTCATCCAAAATGCAGCGGCTGAATGGGGCCCGTGTAAAGGGCCTGATGGCTGCGGGAGATGTTTTTACACGCTGACATAGATGGTATGGACGGAGGCGTGTGTGTGATATATAGGCTCGGCCGAGGTCAAGGCGCTGAGAGCAGCTATGTTCTAACACACGCACACACACACACACACGGGACTGAACCCTCATTCTCGCTCTTGCAAACACACGCAGAGATTTTATAGTCCACTCTATCTCAGGGTTATAGCCTTCCATTTGGAGGCCATGATCAGCGCGGTAACCTTCACCGTGCCGTCTCCCCTCCCAGCAGAGTCCACACACGCCGTGGCCCGTCGCTGTGCGAGCACGTCCACCCCGCCCCGCTAGCCCTGTCCACTCCGCAGGCTGGATGGTGTACCCGGGCCAGGCAGGAGCGAGGGCTACACGGATACCGTCTGGCCCCATCCAGATGGCCCGGCGGCACCACAGATTCCTCCCACTCCTTCACTGTCTCGTCAGATTCCGGGACGGGGGACGAGAGGAGGGGGGGGGGGGTTCATGTGGGGAGGGCAGAATCCCCGCCCCCCAACATGGCTCCGCCCTCCCCTAAACACGTCTCCCTCCAGTCTAGGCTTGGCTGCCCTCTGCCAATTGCGTGTCCCCACTAGGGGCCGAGAGACACAGTTGGCAAGTGGCACAACCTGGATTCAAAGCTGCTCTCTCCAGGCTAAAAACTGAACCCGTCCAACCCACAACAGATGGAATTCTGTGTCCCCCACTCTCTCTCCCTTCCTCTCCCCTCCCCTTCATGTCCCTCCCTTCCTCTGGCCTGCCATCCCTCGTCCTCCCCTTCATCTCTCTCCCTCTGTCTACCTTCCCCTCCCCTCCCCTTCATCTCCCTCCCTCCCTCCCTCCCCTCCCCTCTGTCTCTCTGGGCAGCTCTGGAGTGTGCTGAAGCGAGGCAGGCTCTGGGTGGATGTGGCCATGCGCCGCGCTACAGATGGAGTTCCTCTGGGGACGGCCAGGCCCTGAGAGGAGAGGCTGGGGGCATTGTGTGGATGCTAATGCTATTTAAAACATATTTGAAAAAGAAAGAAAAGCAATAACAACCGCCTGACACGAACAGCGTCTGCCGTGCTTTCACACGGCCGACACGGCCATTGTGGGTGGGAGATGGAGAAGGGGCCAAGCGCTCTTGCTAACACCACTTTTAAGAGATGCCGTGCCATCTCCTGTCATTGAATGGTCCCGCGCCAGGCTACACAGAGCCAACAATGAGCCGCACGGACAGGCTCTGGGCTTCTGTGCCCCCCCCCCCCCCGCCTTCATCTGAGCCGGGCCCTGCACGGTGACAAGGTGACTGCTGTGTCGTGGGGACGAGGGGAGCCCTGGGGGGGGGACATGGAGGGGGGCTGTCAGGGCCCCGCTGACGGGTGGCCAGCCCCAGATGGGAGAGGCGAGCGGCGGGGGCCCGGGAGAGACAGGGCCCCACAGACAGGTGGGCTCCAGAATGTGGCCCACACGTCCACAGCCACGCATGCTTTATTCATGAGGGCCACACGCCGTCAGACACAGGGGGAGGGGGTGGCAGCAGGACTTCCTGCAGATAACAGGAGGAGGGAGAAGGGCCTGGACCAATGTACCCCGGCGGGCGGAGAGAGCCCTAATTGAACTGCCCTTATATCTTCCAGGGCCTGGCGCTGCCATGGAGGTGGAGCTCCTGACACACACACACACACACACACACACACATATTATATAGCCTTGTGTTGCTCTAGCAAAATGTGCATATTCATGAATACAAATGAATTTGGACTACTTGCTTGCCTTTTCTATGCAGCTTTACAATAGCCATAAGACGTCGTTGGTAGTTAAAATGAAAAGGGGGGGGGGGGAGGGGCCTTAATGTCAGAAAGGTAAGAGACAGCCCAGAGTCAAATGTCAACACAATCTGCAAGGGGCTTTATATTAAAATATATCTATAGACAGTTGATATTCATTTTTAATCTAAATACATGCATGTCTATTTTACGGTGGAAGGATTCGAGGTTTGCGCCCGCTTCATTTGCATGTATTTGCATGACATTAACTGGTGGCAACAACGTGGGTCTAGAGGAAAGCAGCTTTGCAATTACTCTCTCTCTCTGTCCTGCAGGGGAAGATGGATCCAACCTGAGCTGGCAAAACTCAGTGGAAGTTAGATCAGTGGGTCTCTCAGGACGCCGACCTCCAGGGTGGCCTGGGCCAAGAGGTACCTGCGCTGGGTGGGGGCGCTGGGTGGGGGCGCTGGGTGGGGGCGCTGGGTGGGGGCGCTGGGTGGGGGCGCTGGGTGGGGGCGCTGGGTGGGGGCGCTGGGTGGGGGCGCTGGGTGGGGGCGCTGGTGGTGTTGGTGGTGGTGGGGGGGGAGTGTAACAGGAGATCTGGGCTTGTGGGAACAGACAATGATTTAGTGGGAGCGTTTGCCATTATCTGTGTGAGCCAGGGCTCCGTGCGGGACGCACTCTCGGTAATTCACTTCATAGCGTCCGGACAGAAGAGAAGGAAAACGCACAAACACACATGATGAGCCAGGACAGGGCGAGGCGCTCGCATGCATGCAGCCTACAGACAGACGATCCACACGCATACAAACAGACTACTTAGTGTACACACACATACACACCAGATGGCATGGCTTCTTATGTGGTGTGCCAGTGAGCTAGGATTGTGTCACAGGGAAACAAGGCAAGGTTTTTGGGTCTTGTTTGGCCAACAGTGAAAATGGGGAATGACCTTTCTGCCTGTTAATGAGGCATGCCCTTCCCTCCAACAGGCTTTTAGACAGAGTGTGTGTGTGCGCGTGTGTGTGTGCATATCAGCAGGGAGTCGCAGATAGAGTGAGTAAACAGAGAAGGGGAGAGGACAGCCCAGGAGGGAGCCAGATAGAAAGAGGGAGGGAGGGAGGGTAAGCGAAAGAGGAGGGTGGAAAAATTGACATTCTAATGGAAGATACTGGGGCCAGAGTATGGGAGGGGGGGGGCAGCCCCCAATGGAGCAACCCTACTCACACAGCCAGCCCATTTATAAACACCCCCCCCCCCCCAAACACACACACGGGTGGGGGGGAAAAAACGAGCTCCAGGACAATGAAGAGCACTGGAGCACTTGCATGGCTGTCACACAGAGCTGGTGAGTTATTGCAGATGTGGGTCAACCCTGGGCCTATTGACCCGTCATGTGGGACGCACACAGGGGTCCAGACCCAGTTAGCCCACGACTCTCAGTCACTCTCCCTACGCTGCTGTCTCCAATGCAGACCAGTGGAGGGAGAGGCTCCACCTGCAGACGTGCGCCACAAACGTCCTCTACCATCGCAAATACTGACGCCGAACTGGGGGGAATGTGGTCAATCACACGATGGTGGCTTGGCAGGAACTTTGGCTGAATGGTTTTTTGGGGGGGGGAGACTCAACACGTACGCTGTCTGGCCGCGAGTCGGGCTGCCGTGTTTTGGCGGTGCGCTCACCTGGTGAAGTCCGTCATCTCCATCATGATCATGCACATCTGCTTGGCCAGCACGATGATGTCATTGCCGCTGTCGTCCCACTTGGACACCTCGGCGTCCAGCTTGCTCTTCTCCTCCTGGAAGCAGGCCACCTGCTCAGCGATCAGGGCCTTCTGCTCCTGGGGAAGCTGGGCCATGATGGCCTGGGGTGGAGGGAAGGAGGGAGGGAGAACCACAGATAAGTACCTGCACCTGTATTGGGTTAGTATCGGGGTCCCCTTGTTATGCTGTTATCTGTAGCCCTCTCAGCTCCTGAAGAAGCTAAGTCGTGAGAGCCTCAGCTACAGTGACAGTCAGCGTGTAGTGTTTGGTACAGTGACAGTCAGAGTGTAGAGTGTTTGGTACAGTGACAGTCAGCGTGTAGAGTGTTTGGCACAGTGACAGTCAGTGTGTAGAGTGTTTGGTACAGTGACAGTCAGCGTGTAGTGTTTGGTACAGTGACAGTCAGAGTGTAGAGTGTTTGGTACAGTGACAGTCAGCGTGTAGAGTGTTTGGCACAGTGACAGTCAGTGTGTAGAGTGTTTGGTACAGTGACAGTCAGAGTGTAGAGTGTTTGGCACAGTGACAGTCAGCGTGTAGAGTGTTTGGTACAGTGACAGTCAGAGTGTAGAGTGTTTGGCACAGTGACAGTCAGAGTGTAGAGTGTTTGGTACAGTGACAGACTGCACAGAGCAGTGCAGCATTCCAGGCATCCCATGCAGCTAGCTGACTTCAGAGTGATGCTCTGAGAGCAGAAGAGAGACTCCTCGGCAGCAGCAGCGAGGGAGGCACGTCTCATTTCATTTCCACTTTTGATTAACCAACGCTGATTAACAGGTTAATGACCAGTTATGTAGAGTAGCTATATATGAAAGACCGCCCAAAAATTCATTAAAAAAAAGATCATTTAAGTAATAAAAAAAAAGAAACGAAAAAAAAACTTAAACCAATGGCTGTAATTCCACAAAACTATTAAATTCCAACCAATTAACCGTTAAGTAGAACCGGTTCAAATTAATTTGGTTGGTTACCCTATTAACAGTAAAGCATCAATATCCCAGACGGCAGCTCGCTCCCTTCCCTGGTCAAAGGAGAAGCGCACACAGATCATCGGCGCTGGCTGCTCCCTGATTGGCCGTCGCTAAGTGGATGCTGAGTTCATTATGGGTTTAATTTCCTGCAGTGAAGGCTGGGATCACAACCTCCTCTGTTTAGTGCTGAGCCACACTCGACATGATACCCAGCGCCATGGACCCAGCGCTGGAGCAGGGCAGGCCGGCTGCTCGCCGGGCTTCCTGTGCACCTCGGGCCGTTATGAAAGATCGATATGAGGAGCTTTGGTTGTGCAGAGCTTAATATGGCTCTTCTGCGTGTTCATCACACGGATTCATTCATCCTGGGAACCTGCCCAAGCAGGCGTCGGAGCTGGCAGCCAACAGGGGCAAAGGTCACAGTCCAGCCCGTTCTCTGAGTGTGGGGGAGCAAGGGCTGGAGCCAGAATGTACATATCAGCAGTGGTAAATAAAGACTCTCTGGTCTGTACAGAATACATATAAAATCATCTCCCCCAGGGAATCAATAAATAAAACATCCAATAAAAATAAAACCGTAACAACGCATACTAAAGCACACCCCGAGGAGGGCCTGTTAAAGGAAGGATTTAAACACCAGGCGTTAAAACAAGTGAAGTTGCTCTTCAAGCAAACCCTTCCCCGCTCCCATCTCCCTTGTTTCAAAAATGACCCCTAATCAATTTCAGACGACGTGACGAGGAACGGAGGTGTTAAACGATGATTAGGCCGTGGCTGACTCGCTCGTTATGAAACGTAAGCATTTAACAATGGCACTAATGAGACAGAGCCCCCTGAGGAGTCAGAGGTCACTGCAGGCTGAAGCTGAGGCGGAAGGGAGAACAACACAAAGGAATGACACATCCCTGTTGTGTGTCCCTGTTTTAACTTAACAGCACAAAAGTGTTTTTTGTTTTGATGTCGTTTTTTTTCCCTTCCCCTCCTTGTGCCAACGCCAACAAAGGAAACCTCAATTAGCCGGCAGCTAGGACTGTCAACTGATCCACAATTACACAGCCTCAATGCCAAGTGTGTTTTTTTTGTGGGTTAACAATAGAACGCTCAAGCTGTCTCCAAATTGACAAATGTTCCAGAATGTTGGGAGCGCTCTGCAGTAGTGACACATCCACTTTGGGTGTGGAGCATCCAGGCTGGAGACAAGGCTTTATAGGAGGGTAGAGAAGTGGCTGTGTCCGTGCTTTCTAGGACTAGGGGAGACTGACTAGAGGACCCCAATATGACAAGTTGGAGACCACATTAGTCTGAGTGTTCTGTTGATGAAAGGCACTGCAGAATCCTAATGTACTGTGGCAGAGACACCTAATTGTGTCCTAATTTCCCCCAGCATGGGTAATGTAAAGGGCGGTGTGTGTGTGTGTGTGTGTGTGTGTGTGTGTGTGTGTGTGTGTGTGTGTGTGTGGAGGGGGGGTAAGGGGTGGGGTTCTTGATACACTTACACTATTCTTAAAGGAGCCCTTTCACAACACAAGTGCGTGCATCAATTGGACTCCAGCAACACTTGGGTTGTAGCAGGATTAGGCTACACTAGAAGCCAAGTGATCACATTTCCTAACGTGCCACAACAGAGAACTAAATGAATTCACTGGAGTTGAATTAATAAGTCAGACTGAATAAGACAAGCTTATGAAGCTTAGGAATACATGTTAAACAGCTTACTACCAAGTACTAATCTGAACATTGGCCTTTCAGGAAAATAATTCCCTGCATGTCACACAACCAAAATCCCAGATTAAAAACTTCATTTGGAGAGAGCCTTTTTCTTTAGATGCATACCATTTTGAATTCATCTTAACAGTATACAGACCTTTTGACTGGGGAGGGTCATCTGTGTGTGTGTGTGTGCGTGTGTGTGCACGTGACAGCTGGCTGCCCAGAGGGGCGTGGCCTCCAGGGGAGGGGGGGGGAGGTGGAAGGCTCACCCTGGCGCTCTGGCCGGCGATGAGCTGGTCATCCTCCGTCTGCGTGCTGGTCTTGCTGCGGATGTCAAAGTCCTCCGTCTCAAAGTCAGAGTCGTCCAGCTCCTCTGGGGTCTGGAGGAGACGAGAGCAGGGGGAAGACGAGGAGGAAGACGAGGGGCAGTTGGGAAGAAAGGGAAGGAGGACAGGTATAGAGAGAGGGAGAGAGAGAGAGGGAGAGGAAGGCCGAAGAGGGGGAGAGAACGAAAGAGGGAGAGAGCAAGAGGGAGAAAGAAAGAGAGAAAAAAAAACATGTTGGTGTAAGAGCTGCTTGAGCACAGTTAAATAACCAGCCTGCTTATGATCTATGACAAATGCCTCGACGCTGCCAGCTATGGCAGCATCAGATAAATGTCTTCTTCCCCCGCAGCCTGGTATGGGAAACTGTAAATGAATTTGTAAATCAAGTGTAATGTGCTGCCTGTGCATTTTGAGAGGGAAAATGGAGCCATGAGCTAGTATGGAGCATATTGGGAGTAAAACGCTTCAATCAGAGCTCCATCTGTCACTGGGATCCGTGAAGAGGACGGTGGAGGAATTAGTGGTCTTCTAGCCCCCCCCCCCCCCCCCCCCCAAACGACGCCCTGCTCAAATTCAGCACATGCTAAAGGTAATAAAGAACCTTTAGCATGTGCTTCATGTGAAGTTCACAGGGTGCGCTTGAAGCAAACGACAACACTGACAGACGTGAGGTGGTGCTGCCGCTAAAAGAGATGTGGGCGGAGAGATAACGCAGCATTATCGGTGCCTGGGCCTCAGCTTGGGCTTATCCAACTGTCTCCATACCTTCTTTCAGTAATGGGTTTTGAGACCTCTTCTTCTAAATATAGCTGAAAGGTCTGCAACACGACCCCCCCATCCCACTTCACGGAGTACAGAGGTGCTTGTTCGCGGGGGAAGAACCGAAGGAAGTGTGAGTGTGTGAGATCCAGAAGGCTGGGAGTCACTCTGC